>NC_134499.1:25690864-25975815 GCF_040206685.1 Ascaphus truei
TGTTACATGCCAACGACCCTCTGGCAGACCAGGGGTTAACCTCCTAGGGTTTGATGGTACTATCTTTAATGCAATGCAGCTTGATTGAATGGAAATATCTCGGTTATTAACGGCTTTGCTTGAATATAGAGAACGTGAGACATCAAACAAATCAGCGGGACAAAAAAACATAAAATGTTCATGCAATCTGACATCTTCCTTTCTCCCATGTATAAAAACAGCCAGCCCATAGGCAATAAATTAAAGGTCAATATAATCGTTTCACTTGTTGGCGATAAACCGTTGTAATTTTGGTATACCCAGCTGATTTACTTCCATTAGCATAGTTACAGTTTGTTTTTTGCTACCAGAAAGCTACGTTAGCTGACGCTTCTAGTAAAAGTGCTATTTTTCCTAACCTTGAGTGCCAGGCGGGGTGTGCAAAGTCCCTGTAAACTGTTCATGATGTAAACGTCCCCAATAAATTAACCCCTTCGTTGGCAAAGGTGCAACATTATCCGTCTTGGAAGCATATTTATAAAGAACACACTTGCTTAAAGAAGCATATGAATAGCACTGTGGATATTCTGAACACATGATACATAAAGCTTGGCCCCCTGCAGACGCACTTACCAGAACTCCCTCCTACTGTCTCTGTACGTTCTCCCTACCTATCAATTAGACTGTAAGCTCCTCGGGGCAGGGACTCCTCTTCCTTAATGTTACTTTTATGTCTAAAGCACTTATTCCCATGATCTGTTATTTATATTATGTTATTTATTTGGTTTACCCTGTGTATTACTACTGTGAAGCGCTATGTACATTAATGGTGCTATATAAATAAAGACATACAATACAATAATACACTGAAGTCTGCCCATAACAAAGGCTTCAGCAGCTGTTTTAAAGGGAGAACGAATGGGGTCGGTTTGGTATTTTTTTTAGATCCTTATTAAAGAGAGGAGAATCTGAAAAGGGTGTCGACATTTTCAGAAAACAGAAGCGTACACTTTGGGGCTATGTTTAAAGAATTGTTCGTTTTTTTTTTTTTTTAAACGTAAGACGGCATTGCTCCCCACAAATGAATTTCTCACCTAAAACCATTAGCGGCACATATTGCTATGTCATTAATCATGTTCTTACATTCGGGGCATGTTTTCTTAGTCTTTGTATGGTGTGCGCCATGTTCATACATATGAACACATTAGGAATTGTTGGCGTCTACTTGCGTTTGTCTTTTACGCCAAGGAAACCCGACGGAGATTTCTGACGCATTTATGGCGCACAGAAGTGGTGCAAACATGAAGTTTAACATTACATATAATTTACGTATGTGCACCACAGACAAGATACAAACTCCGCCTATTACGTCACTCCCTAGCGTCATGTTTTCTTTAAGTAAAAGAGGTTGACACATCCAGAAGCGGATTGTAGGTACATCCCGGACTGGATGGTACCTTGAAGTGCCTCCTCCTGCAGTTGGCGGCTTGAATCATGTTTTGATCAAAAGATGCAACAAAATGTCTCCTTTGTCACAGACTTAGGCTCTAAATGTAAACATGTTACTAGTATATTTTAGCCCAATTGGTAGGAGCGCAGGAATTGTTCTTTGTTTTCCACTTCCTGCAGCATCATGTGATGTCATATTGTCATGTGACATCACATTGTCATGGCAATGCATCATCATGTGACCTTGCGGTTTCCTTTGACGTCGGGACGCCATGACGCTGCTGGAAGAGATGTCACTCTGTAGAAGGTAAGACACCCCCACTCACTCTCACCAACACACACACAAAATACACACACTCTTACCTTGGATTGAGGAGTTCTGTGCCAGTCCGGGGACTCTGTAGCTCCCTCCTCTGGTCGGGCAGAAGTTGGATCCCGGTACCGACAGGAGGAGGGAGAGCATTGCAGGCAGTCAGGGAGCTGGGGAGACGCCGGTCACTGCTGCTGGGGAGTCGCAGCACTGACCCTCTGGTGCAACCCTGATCGCCCGATAGGACAATACACCCATGCACACACAGCACAACACAAAAACATGTACTTAATACAACTGGCTCACTGAGGCGCACTGACTTGCTATTCTTCTGTGTATCTTTTTTACAACAACACGACTTATAGCGACACTATATACCACGCTTTATACAAAGCTCCCATTGTTTTTCCATTGAATGCAAACCAAGTTTGTAAGCGTCTGCTATCTTACTACACTCCGTCTTCTGCCTCATTGGCAAAAAAAAATAGAAATAGTGAAGGTTCTCGGCAATGGTCTCCTGATGTAGCCAATGAGAAATAATTAGTATTCCACACCCAGAATTTCTTCCAAAGCTGCTGGTGTGCCCAAGGTAGGAAACATGTATTTTACAGGTGCAATCCCATGTAGTCGGACAACATTTATATAGCGCCCTTATCCAGAGCGCTGTACATTAGCTAGTAAAATGTGTTTGGTTGGTGGGCAGGGAGGGGACATTATGGACCGGGCTATGGGTTGGGAGCATTTAAGAGCTTGCTTGGTTGTTGGACAGGGGTTGGGGAAAGGTCTCTGGATGTAATCTGGTCTGAGGCATGGTGATGGGTCGGACAGTGGTGTCAATTGGATCGATGAGGAGGGTGACTTTGGAGGGTATTGGAGAGGCTATAGGAAGGGGTGAGGGTAGGGGAGATCATGGGCGTTGAGGAGGGTGGGGTGAGGGAGAGGATTGGAAAGGAGGTGAATGGGGGATCATGGAATGTGATGGAAAAGAGATGAGTTTTGAGTTGCCTTCTGAAGATAGTTAGGGGGGGGGCAAATTGGATGTGGTGGGGGAGCTTGTTCCAGTGAAGGGGGGCGAGTAAGGCAAATGATCGGAATCGAGAGGCGTCACAGTGGGCGGGGAGGGTTGTGGCAGTTAGGCAGTGAAGAGGATAGGAAGGGGTGTAGTGAGAGATGAGTACTGAAAGGTACGGAGGGGCAAGACCATGGAGAGGTTTGTAGACCAGGGTGAGGCATTTGAAGAGGGATTGTTGGATGGGTAGCCACCAGTGGACCTGGGAGAGGGCAGAGCGGGGGGAAATGAGGAGTGTGTACGGCTGGAGCTATGAGGAAGTGTTTTTCAATCAAGTGTTTTCTCTACCCTTAGGCCGAGTCCATGCTGCCTGCTGGCTCGCTGAGGCGCGCTGAGGCGCAGGGAAAGCGGGTGCTTTCCCTGGTCTTGCGGTTGCTTACTGCACGCGCCGTCAGCGGGCCTTCAGGGGGCCTTCAGGGGGCGGGCCGGGGGCAGGCGCGTCTCTGGCCAGGGGCGGGCCAGTGACGTCACGGAGCTGGTTCGCCCTCATTGGGCGAACCGTTCACGTGACCAGCCTGTGTCGCCGGCAAGCGGGGGAATTTTAAATTCCCCCAAGACCTGCGCTTCCACAAGCGCGCGGAAGCGCAGGTGAGCCCCTACTAAAGCCGCTCTAATTGCGGCTGTAGGGGCTCAGTGCTGAGCGGGAGCGCGCGTCAGCACGCTTCCGCCAGCAAGCAGTTAACATGGCCGAAGCCTTATTATCCTACCCTGTGCTTATCAGAGAGCCAATAAAGATAAGGGGTGGGGAGGTAAAGTCACACAAAGGGAGCAGCCAGAGAAAAGCAAACCCCTACAAAGTCACACTTTAAAACATGAGTACAGTATTAAATGCGCGCTGGCCGTCAGAATTTTTCTTTAAAATCCCCCTCCAGTGCTGCTGCCCGTCTCCCGTGACACTTTAAAACATAGATTAAAAATACCTATAGGTGTCAGATTTGGTTAAAAAAAGAAACCCCAGTATAAATGACCCAGATCAGACGCCTTAAACATGTCACTGGAACAAGTCCACTTTGGTCTTAAAAGTGATTGCCAAGTCTCGATTAGACGAGCCTAAAATACTACGTTCCCCCCTCCTTTTTTTGTGCGAGAATGTATAATTCTACATTCTTACCTAAGCTGGCAATCTTTTTGTGCTCCTTTTAGAAATGTCAAAATTACTGATTGTGTGCCTAACATAATGGCCACCTTTCAGTTTCAATGAATCCTTCAATTGGTTAGCAGCTACAATGTATCCTTATATTACTAAGGTAACATTATCTATTGTTCCAGTTTGCAGCTCAAACTGCTGGGAGCATTGGCAACAAATGATCACAAACAGGAAAGCGTTGCAAAGATCTTGCACTGCTGAGGAGGTGGCTAAAACCTGCTATAGAAATCAAAGGATGCGTTAAAGCTTATTAAAAATGGCATTAAGAGTTGAATAATAATTTTTTTTAAATGTACAGTAAGTATTTTTTTAATACTACAGAACTGATTTAAAAAAATTAAAAATAACTATTTAAGATATGACGTTTTGCTGCTTTAACTCCTACAAGGAGACCATACAGTACTACACTCAGATTTTCTTAAATGTCTATCCAAGGATTAAACTAAAATATAGACACATTATGTTCTAGTTGTTTTTGTGTCAGTTAACACTAGATTTATTACTAACTAATGACCTTCAGACACGTCATTTCCTTACTTCTTACATCCAGCTGCAGTCATTAGAACACTTTCTTTTACACCTGGTCCTTAAATCCACAAACTAATAACAACGAGTGACCAGTCCAAAGGTTAACTGCCTGCACATTCCAGGGAAACATTGATATTGTGTGCACCATGTGCCCTGAATTTTGATGTCATCAAACTATTGTATGCTAACATTTCTGGTCACATTAACATGGACCCAAAGCAAGACATGAGCAAATAAAGGTCACGAAATCCCAGCTGCAGCACAATAGACATTGTGGCAAACTGTAATCCAATCACTTTGTGTATATATATATATATATATATATATATATATATATATATATATATATATATATATATATATATATATATATATATATATATATATATATATATATATATATATATATATACATATATATATATATATATATACAATCAGTGTTCGACAAATCACCCAAAAATCTACTCGCCAAACAAAAAAAATCTACTCGCCACCTAGCCCCGCCCCTAGCCCCGCCCCCAGCCCCGCCCCCAGCCCCCCCACACGGAGGGTATAAACCAAAAAGACCACACGCTCACTCTTAGTCTTAGATATTAGTCTGGGTGCACTAGGGTAGTGGCAATAGCATATAAAGAGGTCTCTTTCCCCAAAGACAGGGAAAGTATAGAAACCCCAATTACATGCACTCTCAGATCTCATTTGTTCGGAAGTGGTATCAGTCTTGAGACTCAGAAATGCACTTGAAATACTGTTGTGAACAGTGTAATGAAAAAACCTCGAGGTAACCCCTATGATAGTGTATTAGTGATATGGTTCAAATCATTTTTATTTCTAACAAGATAAAAATAATGGGGCACAAAAATTGTTAAAAACGCATGGGGCACATAACAATGGAGGTATAGTCTACTGTAGTGTAGATCACTCAAAGTGGAACAATATTAGTGCTGTTATTAGCAGCAATCAATACAATATTGTTCACATTGCCCTGTAAATTAAATTTGGCACTCAAGGTATTGTTCAGACTGCCCCGTAATTTAACTACACCAATGCACATGTGAATATTAGGTCTCTTAAGTGTCCCAGCATCTATAGAAAGAGGGGGCATTTTGGAGCCATATATAAATTCCAGATAGTCTTTATAGATTCAAGTGAGCAAGGGCTGAATGTAAAAACCCTTTTAGATCCAGTTATGCGTATTGTCAGGCTGATGCAGTTGCAGAGTATGAGATAAACAGTGGACGGCCAGGATAGGGAGGGGAGGTATTCCCTGATAGAATGGAGGTTAGTAACTCTGCAGCAGTACAGTCCTGGTAGTATACTTGCCTCAGACTCTGCTTAGGTTCCTAGAGGTCAGACAGGTAGGGGGGGAAGTATCTCTCAGTTCTCCCTGCACTAGTAGCTGGCCGTCCAGGAAAGGAGACAGGCCGGTAGGGGATTTCCTGCCAACAGCTGAGTGCGAGCAGGGAGAAGCACCGGGTAGGGGATTTCCCCTCCTAACAGCTGAGTGCGAGCAGGGAGAAGCACCGGGTAGGGGAGAAGACCGGGTAAGAGATTTCCCCTGCTTACAGCTGAGTGCGAGCAGGGAGAAGCACCGGGTGAGGGATTTCCCCTCCTAACAGCTGAGTGCTGCACTCATAGCTGGCCATCAGAGGCTCGGGGTTCCCTAAATAACAGCTGAGTGCTTGAGTGGCAGATCGCCAGACTGTCCTCATAGGCAGTACACAGCATGTCATGAGTAGTGACGTCAGCGGACTGCCCTCACCACCGGGAGGTTTACTGGGTAAACCTGTAGCCCGGAGACACCTCGTCAAAACCCGAAGTCTCCGGGTGAAACCCGGAGTGGTGGCAACCCCGATCAGCCTATGTGCACACGTGTCCACGCTCACCGTGCTGTAGATCTGGTGCAGGATGTCCCGTGTGCTCCCTACGCTTAGGTCCATGTTCATGACGAGGAGATCAGGAGGGTGGGGGGAGGAGATCAGGGGAAGGGGCTAACCCAGAGCTGCCTGCCGGCCCTCTTCCCCACGTTAACCCAATCAGGGAGGGGGGTTATTTATTTATTTATTTTAAATTGGCGCGAGCAGGGGAATTCATAGAGCTGCAGAACGGCTCGCCAGCGGCCTAAATCCACTCGCCACGGGCGTGTGGTTATAATTAATTGTCGAACACTGTATATATATATATATATATAATATATATATATATATGCAAATATAACTGTATGCTCATCTGCATGTCTTAGGCAGGTCTGCAACCCCGCCTTTCCCCATTATCACCCAGCATACAGCACTTACACTGCAGCAAGGGATTCTGGGAAATGACATGCAAATGAGCACACAGTGTCACTTTTTGCCTCAATAACCATTTTTAACATGGTTCCCTATAAATATATATATATACACACACACACACACACACACACACACACTACATAGGAGTCAGCAAGTAATGTCATTTGTGACATAAGGAAGAGAATACAGTAGTGTGCTGGGACTGTGAATCTGACTCCAACCCCTACTCTTAGAGTCATAAATCATCACTAATACTGAGACATTGTTATTTTTGATACATAAATTGAAGGCTACAATACACTGATATTTTACCTAAAAATGTTGGTTGCGCAAGTTTATATGCATATATAGATATGCTCAACATCTAGTTTCATATTGAGTTTTATATAACACAATAACAGTTGTATGTGCCCTTATGGGGGAAAATGTTCTCATATTAATTTCTGCAATTGTTTGTTATGAACCGTTTTCTCACTTGTTTTTACTTGTCTTTACTAACTATATCCCTATTATTTGTACATATGCAGAACACCAGATCCTTTCTGCACTGTGCAACGTTAGCACCTACCAGAACACGTCATGTGAATATACCTTCTGTCGTAAATGTAAAACTAGGCGTCTTTGTGCAATGATATCTATGTATTGTCAAGTTCATATTCTCTTATAGCAGCAATACTACCTTCCCCCTTTTTTCTTTTCTTTTAATAAGTAAAGCGTGTGACAATGTATAATTCTACATTCTTCTTACCTACGCTGGCAATCGTTTCGTGCTCCAGTTATAAATCTGTAAAAATGTTGATTGTGTGTCTAACATAATGGCTGCCTTTCCGTTTCAATCAATCCTTCAGTCAGTGTAACTCAGCAGCTACAATGTATCCTTATATTACTAAGGTAACCATATCTATTGTTACAGTTTGCAGCCAAACTGCTGAGAACATTGGCAACAAATGATCACAAACAGGAAAGGAAAGATCTTGCACTGCTGGGGGAGGTGGGCAAAAGCCTGCTATAGACATCAAAGGATGCACTAACACTCATTAAAATGGTATTGAGTTGAATTTTTTAAAAAAAAGTCGTTCTTACCTTATACTACAGAACTGATTTATTTCAAACAAACCATATAAGATTTTGCATGTTTTGCTGCTTTAAAATTGAGGTTGCAAGTATGACCCAAGTGAGTGGCGTGTACTAGTGCTGTAAACGAGATGTCATCAAAACGGTGTTTAAATTATAAATGTGTATTATCTAATGACAAATCATGGCATCCTAATATTATTACTGTATTTGGTGCCCAGCACAGAAGTGACTAATAGCAGCGTCCCTCTTGGGTTTTTTATGTGTTCCTCGTTCGGGGTGCTGGATGACAGAGTATAATGCCTCCGTTATGGTAATATTGGATTTTGCATCTGACTGCAGAATGACCGTAGAAATGTATTAACATGTGCGTGTTTATGCCCTTGAATCTAATCTAAGTCTATAAGCATCCGGGAGGAGGGAAAAAATGAAACCATTACTTTTTGTAGAGTGATTTATTAGTAATTATTTTACATTGTTAGACTCAACAAAAATCACACAACGATGCAGAGACACGCAGGGCGATGGATGCTTCCGTGTTGAATCGTCATTTGGTGAAAGCTGGGAAAGTATTTAATACATTGTAACTAAAACTTGAGGAAGCACTGTAGCAGGGGTGGGCAACTCCAGTCCTCAAGGGCCACCAACAGGTCAGGTTTTCAGGATATCCCTGCCTCAGCACAGGTGGCTCCATCAGTACCTGCTTCAGCACAGGTGGCTCAATCAGAGGCTCCGTCTTTGACAGTCTTTGAGCCAACTGTGCTGAAGCTGGGATATCCTGAAAACCTGACCTGTTGGGGGGGTCTTGAGGACTGGAGTTGAGCACCATTTCCCTATCGGACAATTTATGGGTATAGATCGATCCCCTAATTCCCCCCATCACAGGAAAACCCTACTCCCCCTGACAGATCTTTTTTTTGTCCCTGAAACCGTTAATTTGGGATGTATTTCTCACCGTATTGCTGATCTATGCGTACCTTAAAAAAAATAATGCCATTTTAATCAATGTAATGCTATCCCACCACACCAAATGACTAATACTTCTGCTCTTAGGAGTACAACGTGGGGTGTAAAGCTGAAAAGCTATTACACTTATTATAGGTTATAGGAAACAAACGTTGGAATAATACAGATAGGGTGAGACGTGTATGAGTGCTTTTCCCGGGCTGCAGCCACATTACATCTGGCTTTGATGTCTCACGAAAGAAACTGGCATATTTAAGATAAATTATATTTCAGATATATTATTAAAATAGCTAATGCATCTTAAAGGTAACCGTGAGACTTCAAAGAGAAGCCTTAGAATTCTCTCCGAACGGAAGAATAGGCCCTCAGATTAGCATGATAAATATCCCCCCTGCTTCTTGATGTCTTTATGAAAAGCATGGTAACTGGAATCATTACCAGAGGAGATGTTCTATTCTCCACTGAGCGGGAAGCATAAGGTCTCAGAATGCAAAGAACCTCACATATTGCATCTCCAACAGAGCCTCAATGCAATTAATATCTTCCATCAAGAAAGGACGTGCAGATCACCAGACAATGGCTGCTAGTTATCAAAGCAGAGAAGGCGAACAAATTGAAAAGTAGGGCGATTTAGTTAAACTCTTGCAAGTGTTTGTCAAATACAACTTACTGGCAGTATCACGTCATTTGCACCTGCCATTGTATGTTCTAACACTGTGATAGAGGAGGGGGAGGGTTGTTCATTACATGCAAATTATACATTGCCGTAATTAGAATTAGCTAGTAAATAAACAAGGGGATCCTAAATACATTTTATATATGGCTCGGCAAATAAAAATATTACTTGTGAGCACATTCACATGTCTCAGACAACCCTGCTTTTCAGCATTATCTCCTAGCATACAATGCTTCCCCTGCAGCTAGGGATTCTGGGAAATGACATGCAAATGAGCAAAGTGTCACCTTTTGCTTCTAATCCATTTTAACATGGAGCCCTATAAGCTTATGCCTGACGTAATATATGGCAGCAATGTGTTGCTTGAACTCTGGCAGCAAAAGGGTTGATTATCTATGTTGTAGCATGTCAGTCACTTCTCACTTACTGTCAGAACTGTTCTTTGTTTGGCTAAACCCCCCACCCAACGGTTTATATTAACACACAGCTTTTGCTTGAAGCAAAAACGGCAGTAGATTCTTGATCAAATGCACTGCCTGCAATCTCGCTAATATATCAATAGTAACTAGTTTATAAACCATTGAGTGAAACAACAAAAGGACAAGGTAGGTGATGTAGTTTCAACTGTTGAAAGTTAATGGATTACGGCTTTTTCAAGCTGGGAGATTGCATAGCAGTGATTAATAGATTCTCTCTTAGAGGGCCCAGACTATTACACGGGCGACAATAATTAAACCAAACAATAATAGAACCACATTTAACAGCATGAGAACTGCATATTATTTTCCCGTGTAGATGCTGAATATTTGTGCAGTTTTTGCCCAGGCTGTGCTGAAAAGCAATGCGGCAGGCATAAACTGATAGGGGTCCATGTTAAAATGGAGTTGACGCAAAAGGTGTGCTCATTTGCATGTCATTACCCAGAATCCCTTGCTGCAGTGGAAGCAGTGTATGCTAAGAGATAATGGTGAAAGGCAGGGTTGCAGACCTGTCTGAGATGTGAATGTGCTCACAAGGGATATTTTTATTTGCTGCATGCAGTTTTTAGCCAAATTCTTGTTCCCAAAAGTTTGCAAAATAAATATAGACTTTACTCATTTATTCGAACAATATGCTCTATTGTCTTTATTATCAATGCATTGCAGCCCTTGTGGCATAAAATGGGTTAATAGTAAAACAATGTAGCAGTTGTATTTACCATCTTATATAAAACTGAAGATAACAATCTTATCTGAAATGAAACAGAGTCTGTGACCTTCCCTCAAACTTCTTTTCACCTACACTGTCGTTATTAGCATTCTGAAAGTCAGCGCGTTAACTGTTTGGTACCAATCACCGACATGTCTCTGGTCCTATATGGCACTGTACGTAATGATCACTTGACAGCCCTTTTTTCGATAAGTTGCAGGGTGAGAAGTAGCACATTTGGCCATGTAAACTGCAGCACCTCCCACCCTCGAGAAATGCGGTGAACCCACCTTATCATGTGTAACTCCGCTCACAGATTATAGTAAATGTGACTTCTACATGGCTGGATGAAGCTGCAGTCGGGGGTGGGGGGGGGGGGGCTGCTGAAATAAAGACCCTGCAAGGTGGGTGTACACAGTGGTTGAAGTGTGATGGGAACTATTGTGTTCTGATAGTTTTCTATGTATTCTCCTTACATTGGGGGACAGCACTAATATAGCATAAATCTTAATGAACCACATGCTCTCTTGTCCAATCCCTCCAGTGCCAAAGAAGTTTGCGTTACAAGGCAACAGAAGGGAAAAGTAATTTAAAGAGGCAATCCAAACAGCTTACAAAAAAATAAATCTTTTTTTGTTTATGTTTTAATATATGCGCCTTTGATTATCTTAATTGAAAACAAATCACCTAAACTGCCAATCGATTCTGTCTCGTGATCGATCAGCACAGATCCCGCTTCCCAGGGCTCACTAAATGACTGCCTTCCAGTTTCAATCAATCCTGCAGTCAATGTAACTCAGCAGCTACAATGTATTCTTCTATTAAAAATGTGACTATCTATTGTTACAGTTTGCAGCTCAAACTGCCGGGAATATTACTGTAGCAACACATTATCACAAGCAGGAAAGTGTTACAAATATCTTGCACTGCTGGGGAAGTGTGCTAAAGGCTGCTATACAAATCAAAAGATGCTCAGTATATGACAATTCATTACACATGTCATTAGGAGTTGAATTTTAAAATATAAAAGGTAGTAAGTATAATGTAATACTACAGAAAGGATTTGTGTAAAAAACCACACACGTAGGATATTGCACGGATTGCTTCTTTAATAGGAGCCGTCTCTACCAGGTAAATAAGGATAAAGTGCAAAATACTCCAGATAATTTCTCTGTATCTCAAAGTTCTAGTAGCCGTATTTTAGTACAGATTGTTTGTAGATTGCAGTATCTTTTAGGGTGAAGACTACGAGAGTTTTTCATAAATTAAAGCTTCCAAAACCTCGGAAGTCTCTTCTTTTGCAAGCTTGTGTTTTCAAGTTGCCACATTTTGAGTGGCATCTTGAAACCTGCATTTCTTAGCATCAATTTGTCAAGCTATGTAGCTAACGTTACGGCAGCGTTTGGCGCCCTGCAGCGGGACACGCACAACGTGCCAGCGTGAGGCGCAGCCATTGCACTGAATCAGCCGCGAGCGAGAAGTGGGCGGGGCTATTGTGCCATTTCCCACGCGGAAGCGCGCCAAACATTGGCTATTGCTGTACCTTGCACCTATTTTCTTATGGTTATGTAGAACAGTAGGAGGACTTCAAGAGTTACAACCAGTGGCGGATTTCCCTTCAGGCCCGATAGGCCTGGACATAAGGCGGCAACATTTGGGGGCGGCAGAATTTAGAGGCAGCATGTGCCACCTGCGCTTGCCACCCACGCATGCGTGATTGGCGCTTGTGTTTATGTGTATGCGTGGCCGGCAAGCACTGATTGCGCGTGTGCACGAGCGTCTGGCAAGCGCCGATCATGCATACGCGGCCGGCAACCTGACGTCACACAGCATCACGTTGCAATGGGACGGCGCGGCGCTGGAAGAGGAGAGCAGCACCACGTAAGTGTCTAGGGGCGCCGTTTTTTTAAATCCAACACTGGATACAACATTAACTATAGAAAATATTACACCGTGCGCTCAACCTAAACTACAATGTGATCAAAATAGTTGCAAAACAACCTAATCATAAGTGATATAATCCCAATTACAACAGTGGAATATAAAATAGTGGGATGGCAGCCTTAGGACAAAATGACAAGTCCATCCTGTGACTCCTGCCAAAGAAGTGAGGAGAGTTGAAGAATGGAGTGTAGGACAGTCCTGTTTTCCACCATTCTCTTCTTTATATGGAGTATTCTTATGTTTCTCTCCTTTTGTCAGAATATTCTGCAAAAAAAACCATTGCGCAGTATCTTCAGGGCAACGAATACAGCTTTCCCCTGCCACTAGCTACTTACAGCATGGCTGTAGGAGATAGACCTTGATTGGTATCTTTGGTGTTGATTCCAGGCACAGCATACACTGGATCACTTCGCTCACCGTCTTGTCTTCAAAATATACAGTTGACACTCAATTGTGCCAATGTAGCTGAAATAAACAGGCATGTACGGATACAATCCTTTCTGTGACTGCAGCAGAGAGGCTGGTGATGTCAGGAACTCCTCTCAGGTTAAACACTGTGTTCACAATCACTGAAGTTCCCTTGGTTGAAAGTGAACTACACAGTCCCAATAGCCTTGAATAAGGCTTTGCAGCACAGGCAGGAGAGTAAGGCCTGGGACCCGCTGCGCCCGGCTGGGTGGGCGGCTGCACAGGCTTTCCCCACGAGCAGGGGAATCCTCCCGAGCCGGTCCCGGTCCCCCCTCACGGCACAGCTAACTACACGCTGTGACGCGTCAGCCGCTAGAGGATACAAGAGAATTGTAATTCCTAGCGTCGACGCGTCACGTGGTGTGGCTGTGAGCCAATGAGGAGGGGAGGCTTCGGGAGGAGGAGAGGCTTCGGGGAGCGGGGAGGAGTGTGGAGGGAAAGCAGCGTGAGTGCCTGTCTGTGTTTGTGTTTGTTTGTGTGAGAGTGCCTGCGTGTGTGTGCGTGAGAGTGCCTGCGTGTGTGTGTATATGAGTGCCTGCGTGTGTGTGTGTTGCTTTTAATTAAAAACCATCAGCAGCCCGAGCCCGTGGAGGGAGGGAGGGGGGGGAGTAGTGGGTCCCTCCGCTCAAGCCACGCCCCCCCTCCCGCTCAAGCCTCCCACTCCCGCCCACCTCCCGCCCCGGCTCCCGCTCCCTACAGACCGCATATCGCGGTCTGTGTATGTCAGCGCCCCGCCTGTCTGCAGTGCGGGAGCGCTGACGGAGGGAGCGGGGCCTTAAATGTCCTTACTTCAGACAGACAGGGAGATCTGTTTAGAGACCCTCACCCTACCGGTTTCGTCTGTGAAAGACTTCACCTGGGGCATTCAGACAAAAGGATAGAAACATAAGAATGCTCCATATAAAGAAGAGAACGGTGGACAACAGGACTGTCCAAACTCCATTCTTCAACTCTCCTCACTTCTTTGGCAGGACTGGTATTCTTTATGATATTTGCGCCAGGTCTTTATTCTTTTTTCCCACTGGTTACAACATGCAAGTTTTTTTTGTTTCAAGTACTCAATCTGGGGAAATCAACATTCTCCTTTTCCAGGTGACAAAGAACTCTACCAGGTTCTAAGACCTCCGCGGCTAACGCAACTGCAGCTAAAAAAACAACAACCTGTTTGACGTAGACACAAGCAGAACAAAAACCCACAAATGTTCAATGGGCACCCCACTTCTCAGGAGCCTGATATACAGCCCCCAGTTCACACAATGGCGACACTAGATTGGTAAGGTACACATGAGGACAAATGTAAAGTCAATAAGTGTGAGAATATCCTCCAGACGATAGGAATAGGCCAGAATTATTACACCACAGGACAGTAAAAGCTCATGTTAAATATTGAAGATGCTTTTGCTTTGGGGTGGCACTGGAGGTGTTGATGGGAACAGATGTTTGTTGCCATTGAATGAAAAAAGGGGATTCTGGAAAATTATAGACTTGTCAATTTAACAGGCTAAAGATTGGAGGTAGCAATTAGAGAAGGGATTGCCAGGCTGTTGAAATTGTCAGATACTGTTTCTGATAAACAGCATGAGTTCAGACAAATGGAACTAGCTAAATCAATGTACAGTAATTACACTTTGTTCCATGTGGTCCCTTGAACACATTGATAAGAAGGTAAATCTATCATCTCTCCGAGATTTACAAAGGGTTTAGGTATTGTTCCCCGTAATCTATAACCTATACATGTTTCAGCCAAAGTAACGATTTCACTAGATACAATGTGGAGTAAAGACAGTATTGTTTAAAAAGCCAAAATTAGCAACATTTATTATATGACATATATTCTCAAACACCCACCTATAGGATTAGCACAAGAAGAAGTATCACATCACCCAGCACTTTCATCAAAGAAGCAGCAGAAATGCCAAAGTTGCTACAATAAGGGCTGAATTTAAAGCAGTTTTTAAGATGTCACAATTTGGGCCGCTCAGAAAATATTTTTCCATCCATATCTCTCCAATAGAGGATGACGCCACAATCAAGTATAAGGATATTAAAGGCAAAGTGAAGGAAGTTTCTAGTGCAATGAATTACTAACTCATCTAGGGGTTAAAGACGATATATACTGTATATAAATTAATACGAGTTGTGAAGGTGATGGTGGAAGTTAAAGCAGAATGGAAGTGGGAGAGCCAACATCTGCCAGGAGAAATCCTCAAGAATCCTTCCAGCTGCCTTATCTTAAATACATATCTGCCATAGTTTGACATTGCTGCTTCCTGCGCTTCACACTTGTGCCTGGTCAGAATGAATGACCCGGTATATAAGAAGGTTGGCACCCAGTAAAAGTTTGATTTCCATTGCTGTAAAAGTTTAAGATAGAAAGGATTTTTTTTTAAAATGTCAAACTCTGACAATCTGAATTTCCATAAGCAGAAAGAGCAAGAGAGGATGATGCTGTGACAGGCATCTTTTACAACACCCAGCCTTCTGGACCTTTTCACTTTCAGACAGTTTCAAATCAAGTTTTAAGTGTCAGCCACTGATTGAGCCACCTGTGCTGAAGCAGGGACTGATTGAGCAACCGGTGCTGAAGCAGGGATGTCCTTAAAGCCTGATCTGTTGGGGGGGAGGGGGCTTGAGGACTGGAGTTGAGCACCCCTGGACTAAACGACTGATAGTATTGCAGCATTAGGCTAAGGCCCCGGTATCTCCGCTGTAACGCGCGCCCGTGAGATTGGCGGCACGTGCAGCCGATTCCCAGGTCTGCAGCTCACTGCAGGACGAGAGACCGGGGGGGGGGGGGAGGGGGGTGGGCGTGGCGAGGGAGTGACGGGGGCGCGGCCATGACGTCACCCAGCAGGTTCACCCTCACTGGCTGAACCGCCGGGGGCGTGCCTTATCGCTCGTCGCGAGTCCTGCTCTCAAATCTATTGAGAGCAGGAGCAACTCTCGCCCCAGCGCTGCGGCCCCCCCTCGCAGCGGGCACGGCGCCATTGAGGGGAGGGCTCTCGTGCACGCAGCGTCCGCCACAGCGGGCGCTGTAGTAGGCAGCGGGGGCAAAGCCTGACAGGTATCATCTGGAATAATATCAATGACTTCACCTTCATTTGTTTTAGGCACTTTGGAGGATACGACTGTTTTAAAGTAGCCAGCAACACGTTTGATAGCAATGTGTATATAGGAAGCCCTATTAACAGGTACGTTTAATATTATTTAATATTTCTACTGAACATAGCCAAGCCTGGAAAAGACACAGATGATTGTTAAGCAATCTTAAGCCAGCGAAAGGGGTGTTTATGATAATAAAGATCAATAAGATCTTAGTTAAACAGACACTGAGGTATTTGAAATGTGATGAGTGCTCTTGAAGGTGTCACTGGAGAAGGAACTCCTCTTCATGTGAAACAAAACACATACCCCTCCAGGCTGGGCCCAGACCGTGCTGAGAAGCAGCAGACGAGCCACCTGCTTCTCTGTCACACTCAACGTGAGCCCGGCAGGGGATGGACTCTCAGACGTGCAGGGATTTCTGTCTCTCTGCTTTACAATAACAAAAATACAGCGCCGAGCAAATGTACAGCAAATGCATAGTTCACCAGAGCTATCAGCAATGAAGGTCACCTAGTCCAGCCAGGATTAGGGAAGGTTGGACCTCACGTCAAGATTTTCTCAGCTGCAGAATATACAGTAACTGTTAATGTGCTGAATGAGACAGCAAGGTGTACATCTGAAGAGGAAGCATGTAGTATTTTGTGTTTGATGTTTTAGGATGCATGCAGGGTCCTGGGCCAAATGGACATCTAATTCACTGATTTCCAACCCTTTTTAATTAAAAAAAAAAAACCCCTATAATTATATTGTGAAATTCTGTGGAACCCTAACCCCCTCTAATAGCGCGTCTAAAATCAGCTGCACTGTAAGGAACCCCAGTTCTCTCTAATTGCGAATCTGAGATCAGATGCATTGTAAGGAACCCCAACCCTCTCTATTAGTCCGTCTGAGACTTCTGTATTTAGTACCATTTTCAAATGACCTGAAGATTGCAGAGAACCCTTAAGGGATGCCCGGGGAACCCTGGCTGAAAAACACTGGTCTAAATAAATATATGAAATGAAGATAGTTAGAGGTTGTTAATGGATTTGTCACAGTTTGTGAATAGAGGAAACGGGAAATGCAACAAAGTGCAATGGTCGGCGCAGTGATATGGAACATATATTAGTGCCTTGAAATGTGAATATATCAAAATAAAACCTTTAAATAAAGTGCGTGATCAAATAGTGAATTAGGAAGAGAAAATATTAAATAAGAATTGTGGCTCTAAACCCTTCGAATGGATGGTCTGTCGAATCCACTTCTGAGGAATCAACAGTTTGTGAATAACCATGTACGTTTGTCACCTTACCATTGTACAGAGCTGGGGAATATGTTGGTGCCTTATACATAAGCAGTGTAATAATAATAATAATAATAATTGCACCTGTACAGATCTTGAAACACCAATGGGCCTGAATCAATAAACAACACTTATGCTTTTAAGGCACATTAAAATGCAAAACAGGATTACACAGATTTCATGAAAAATTAGTCAGTAGTCACATTGGTATCTCACTTACCTATGGCAAATATACTCTGCTTTCTGCTGCAGAGCATCTGACAATACACACATGCTCCTGCATAGAAGGGCATGAGAAAGTCTACTTGGGGTTTTTGCCCATCACTTAGTGCCTGCTTCAGTTAATTTTCCCATCATCTCCCTCAATGAAAAAGCGATCTCAAACATAAAGTCTCTCTCTCTCTCTCTCTGCTTTATCTCTATCTGGTGTTGTTTTTAGGGTGACTGACGGGTATTAGGAGCAAGTCAATATGCAATCAGTGGGGTACACCCTACAGCAGGGCTGGCCAAAGCCAGTCCTCAAGAGCTGCCAACAGGTCAGGTTTTCAGGATCTCTCTGCTTCAGCACAGGTGGTGCAGTCTTCGGCTGAGCCACTGATTTAGCCACCTGTGCTGAAGCAAGGATATCCTGAAAACCTGTCCTGTTGGTATCTCTGGAGGACTGGAGTTGGCCAAACCTGCACTACAACATTGTGAGAATAATTAACTCACTTTGATACGGCACTGTTGCAAAGGTTTGAAATTCCTTAACCTTTGAGAAAGTGAATAGATTTGTTTTAGATGCCCATTTGCATGCAATTTCCCAGAATCCCTGGCTCCAGTGGAAGCACTGTATGCTAGGAGGTAATGGTGAAAAGTAGGGTTGCAGACCTTGAGACGTCAATGTGCTCACAAGGGATATTTTCATTTTAGATGCTATAAACCTGAAAATCCTGCTTTACAGGAGATGTAGTTGAAGGCATAAAAAGGTGCAATCCTCTCTCCAACGCAAAATTGTAAATGGATATCCCTCTTTATTCTCGCAGGCTTCATCTAAACTTCCTTAGGGGTTTTATTTTTTACGTGGGAAAAGGGCCTCTACAAAATCCTCCTCAGTGGGATAGAACAACATGGCCGATCTCAGGGTCTTATGAATCAGAGGAAGCTTTAATGGTAGTCTGATGATTTCCCTGCCCTCACTTGGGAGCGAGAGCCAATGAACAGTGAGAATGAGGCAAAGGGGATTCTGGGAGACGCAATAGCACCTGTAGAGCATAGAGTGCGGATTCCCTGGAGATCCTAAACATTGTAATTGCTCTGTAAATTTGGAGAATTATCTTGGATGAAAATGAGGGTAGTTCATTGCAATTGGCAACTATTTTACATAATGCGTTTGGCTGAGCGTTGATTTTGGGTAGGATTGCACCTTTAACACTTTCTCTGCCAGGGCAATAATGCAACGAAATTGTTACACAGGGATGCGCTTTATTGCCCAGTGAGATAACATCTTTATCAAAGCATTAAAATAATAAAGGGGGGTTGCTTGGGTTTCCTGGAAGGGAAGTTCTGAGAGATCCACAGGGTACCCTGCGGACAAACCCACTGATCGCGCTGCGCAGCTGTCTGCTTTGCGAGCGCTCTGCTGGAATCAGGGATGAGTACAATCAAATAATCCTGTTTGAGTTATTAAAGAATCTCCTGGGTATTTTAAACGAGTGGCCCTCTAATCTAGTTATTTTATCCACACAGATCAGGGTTTAACACGCCAATCTCCAAAGGGGAGACACGCATGTCGTTCTGTATTCTTCTGCATCCCACTTGCAGATTCTGGCCCATATTTGAGCAGTGCCACGCTATTACACACCTTGCAATGTGCACTCAAGTGAACAGATCAGAAGCTGTCTAAGGACATAGCATCGCTTAGTAAACATGGCTCTTTATGTTCACCTGCGTCTACAGCATACACCTGCCAACATGTACATTCAAACACATGAAGATAGCCAATACTTGCGCTACAGTAGTTCAATCAAATCAGAAAAACAAGAGCTTTTTGGGTGCCAGAATAAAGGGGGGGTTGCATGGGGTTCCTGGACTTCAAAATTCCCCATCTCCCTCAGCGTCCCCTATCTGAAGTGCTGTGAAGGCATCTTCCCTCTGCTCAAACACATGTAAACTCCACACACATGCATGAATCTTCCTGAGCTATGCGTTCCCCATATTGAATAGTGGAAACGGTGTTATTTACTTTCTCCCGACCAAGTAGTGACAATTACTAGTAAGTTGGTGATAACATGAAACTTTTTTTTTCTCGTGTCAAAGCCTCATAGGAACAGTCTATTGATAAAAAAAAACAACGTTTGAAAACAAATACAATCCCTAAAAATGGTATGATGAAAATACCTATGTTTGGAATAATGGTTCTGAAGTTATCTGTTACTAGTTGGATATCAGGTGTTGTACGTGTCTGCGCAAGTGTTCCTTATGACACAGAGTATTTCGTTGTTTCACTGCAGGCTACCTTTAAACAGGTTCTGAAAATACAATTGGGTGATAATGTACGACTGTCACATAACATGCTTTCTATGTGGTATAGCAGTTGTAATGCAGAACAATTATTATGAAGAGTGCCCTTAAGCTGCTATTCAATATGCTTTGGATCGGTCTTCCCTGTAATGGAAAGAGTTCAACTCTATTTAAATGAATGGGGCTGAAATATTTTCCAGCATGAGGAAAGAAGCTTCCATGCATATTGAACAAGGGCTTTAAAAGTTAATTGGACAGTTCTTATTTCAAATGTTGAATTCAGTATATACTATCCTGGTGTCAACACACACACACACACACACACCTCTGTTATAAAGCTTTTAACCCCATAACAAAACGAAATTGGTGATAGCCATGCATGAAGATAGCTTAAAGGTAAGTAGAAAATAACAGCTAACATGCACTGCTGCCTTTAGCTGCTTCAGGGCACTTGAGTCATTCTGCTAACAAGTATACGGTAACCTATTTCCAAAGGCCACGAGAAGATAATTATATTATGCTAATTTGCATTCTTTCACTTTTGAAACATAATTACTTCTCCAACCACACGCCCCCCGGCAATGTCTGGCCCAGCCTCATCTTATTTAGAATCTCTAATGTATACCAGTCCCTGTTTTAATTTACTTAAAACAAATGCAGTTAGGCTTGGGGTAGAGACCTCACCTTTGCTTTGAAGTTGACGTCTGGTGTGAACCTTCTCTGATGTGAGCCTTTTACATGGTCTCCATTTCTAAAGCTAGTGGTCAATTTAATAACAACTTTATTTCATATAGCACTTTTCTCCCAATGGGACTCACAGCGCCTTATAATTACAGTAATTTTATTGATTTTCATAAGAAATATCGTAATACAATTTTCCAACGTAAAGCTGATAGTTCGGACAACATATTAAATGATAGGACATGAATACAGAAATAAAGGAAATCAAAACATACATCACATAAGGACACACCACACAACAAGGGGAAGAAGGGGACCACACAACAAGGGGAAGAAGGGGACCACACAACAAGGGGAATAAGGGGGGGGGTCTGCGTCCTTGGATTCTTTATATTCTTTTGTGCAAGGACTCCTCTTGTGCCGGCCGCCTCCTAAAGTCCTTTCTCCTGTATGACCTACTCTTTTATCGATCTAAAAACTATTTCTCTATAATTCCCTACCCCCTCACCCCCCGCCCCCTTGCCCGTCAGAGGAGAATGCATTCCATACTATTAAAGCCAAGCGGTGGCACTATTCACCCCTGGTATATCTGTCTGGGCCAGGCAAAGATACCAGACCTTTTGGAATTTAGTGCCAGTGTCATTAATCAAATTTGTTAATTTCTCCATCTGGCAGACAAACCAACTTCTGTTTCTAATTTTGCCAATGGATGGAATTTCTAGTTGCTTCCATAATGCTGCGATCTCGCACCTCGTTGCTGTTGCAAAATATGCAACCAATTTATTTTCCCCACTGGCTAATCCCTGAGCTGGTCTGTTTAACAGGAAAAACCAGGGATCCATAGGAATTTCGAGGTCCAAAATCCTCTGCAGCCAATCCCTGATCTGCTCCCATATAGAAGCTACCCGAGGGCAGGACAACAGCATATGCAATAAATCTGCTGGCTCTCCACATTGTTTAGGGCACAATGGTGAGTAACCTGGAACAAATTTTGAAAGTTTCAGTGGAGTGAGATACCACCTCATCAAAACCTTATGTGTTCTCCTTTAACGTCATTCACATTGAGCTTTTAGCTGCCCCCAACAGAATCTTGTCACATTCTTCTTCTTCTAGTGTGTCCCCTAGGTCTGATTCCCATTGAGACATATTTCAATTTGCATGAGTGAGCCCCATGCAGAACAGATCACATTCCCGTATATCCGAGAGGTTAGTCCCTTTGCGTCTGTTTCCAAAATACAGCGGGTTTCAAAATTTGTGAATGAGGGGCGTTGCGTGAATTTAGTATAAAATGCACGAATCTGGAGATATCTAAAAAATTCTGTATTATGAATGTCCTTTTCTGATTTAATTTGATCAAATGGTTTTATGGTGTTTCTGACCTCCATATGAGTTTCTGCCCTGCCATTGAGTCTCAACAACCCTTTCTGTCTCCAAATTTGGAAGTTCTTGCAATTCATGCCCGAGGCAAAGTCTGGATTTTCGAATAAGGGTGTCATTAGTGAATGGATACAGGGTGGCGGTCAGCGCAAGATATTAATCTCGAGCAGCCGGCAGGAACCTGACGAAGCATTATTTGCGAAACGCGTAGTTCCCTGCCGGTGCTCGTTGTGTGTAGGACCCAGGCAGCCACCGGACTTCCGGCAAGATCCCCCATCACCGGTCCCGCAGTCGGACGCGCCCGCGGGAGTCTACCGGGAAGGAGCGGGTCTTCCGGATTGACCTGCGGCTGGCATTGGGCTTTTATTGTGTGTGAGTGCTCCAAGCTTTTAATTTGTTATTGCTGTAATAAATCCTTTACTATTGCTAATCCAGGCTCTGCCCATTTCCTGTATTTGGGCATCTGGGAGAGGAGCCATCCGCACTTTATATCCACTGTGGGGTAATAAGGAGGAGACGTGACTGACTACCATCAGACTGACAGCACACTACTTTCACACTGAGGGAAGGGGCTCACACAAAGCCGTGTGAGTTGTTCTCTTATATATTTATTTACATCCTATTGCTGTAATATTCATATTCAGCTGCCCATTCCATCATCCGCCTCTGAGGGAAGGGTCTCACACTAGGCCGTGTGAGTTATTGAGATATATATATATATTGTTGTATACAACAAGTCACTTGCCTTCGCCCCATCTTCCCCTCCCCCTCCCCCCCCTCCACCTTCCCCCACTTATCCACAAGAGGACGTATTGTTGTGTTCATTCAATACATGCACTAATTATCTGTGTTTATCATTGTCTCTTTATTTTTTCGTGATTAATATCTTGCGCTGACCGCCACCCTGTATCCATTGCCGCTTTAAGAAAATTCTGGGTTCCATCTTCTTCTTGGTCAAGCTGCAGAACTACGACAGGGGCTAGTATATACATACTTCTTTGGTTTCTACACTAACCCACCGGTGTTACACTTCCACACGTCACACAAGGTAGGGAGCGCCCCAGCTTTGTTTTTGTTCTGTCATTAGTGAATGCCTAGAGCAGCGGTGCGCAAACTGGTGGGCTGGGGCGCGAGACTGCCTGCGGGGGGGGCGCGGGGTTTACAGAGGCTTAAATTAATTGCCGGGGGAGCTGCAGGGCCTCTTGCTATGGCAACGTGACGTCAGGACGCCGGAGCGGAGGTAAGTGGGTGCGAGGGGGGGCGCGGGAGTGAGGAAACCGTCGGCAGGGGGGCGCAGGGAAAAAGGTTTGCGCCCCCCTGGCCTAGAGGTTAATGAACATCTGAATTTAGTGGCCTCCCAAACTGCTAACAAATTGGTCATTGAGGGTAGCGGTTCTCGTATTGATTTATAGATCTTTTTAGGGTACCAAATTAGATTAAGCAACTCAATAGGGGCATAAATCTCCCCGTCCAATGCCACCCATCTCTTGAGATTTGGGGCTGTGTGCCACTGAGAAATTTGGCTCAATTGCGCCGCTTTATAATACGCCAACAAGCAAGGTACCACCAGCCCTCCTGCTGATGTTGGTCTCGTTAATAATTTCCCACTAACTCACGGTCTTTTGTATCTTCAGATAAATTTGGGGATCAAAGATTGCATTGATAGAATGTCCTTTATAATCACTGATATTGGAAGAGTTTGCCAGAAATACAATATACGTGGTAAAAGGTTCATTTTGATACAATAGATCTTTTCAATCCAAGAAATATTGTATGTGGACCATAAACCAATTTCTTCTCTAAGAGTTTGGAATAATTTGGGGAAGATGGCCTTGTATAGTGATTTCGTAGTTTTTTTGTGATTTTGATTCCTAAATATTTAATTGCATGTGGTTGCCAGTTAAAATCAAAGTTTAGATTTATTAGTTTCTCCAATTCTTTAGGTAGATTTATATTCAAAGCTTCTGATTTTGATTGATTCATTTTAAATCCTGATAACCGATTAAAGTTCCCTAAGAGGCTTAATAGATTGGGTAGCGAGGTGAGGGGTCTCGACAATGTCAGGATAACATCATCTACATATAAAGCTACTTTATGGATCTGGGAGTGTACCTAAAATCCTGACATGTCGGGATTCTTCCTGATCTGAGCGGCCAGCGGCTCCATGCTCAAAGCAAAAAGTAGGGGCGAGAGCGGGCACCCCTGTCTTGTGCAACTTTTGATCTGGAAAAAGTCAGAGGGGAAGCCCTGGTGTATTACCCTCGCTCTCGGGTTGGTATATAATGCTTTGATTGCTCTTAATATTCTTCCCCCAAAGCCAAATGTTCCAAGCGTTGCATCTAGATATGGCCAATCTATCCTGTCAAAAGCCTTCTCGGTATCTAGACTCGGCACCAATCCCTGGATCTTCTTTGTATTGGCAAACTCAATTAGATCTATAATTCTTCTGGTGTTATCGGCCGCTTGTCTATCTTTGATTAACCCAACCTGATCCGGGTGAAATAGTCTAGGCAGGATAAGACTTAATCTGTTAGCCAGCATTTTAGAAAACATTTTAATGTCTAAATTTATTAATGAGATCGGCCTATAGCTTTTTGCAGTTTGTTGGATCTTTACCTGGTTTGTAAATGAATGAGATGGACGCCTGGAGGATGTGTTTCAGGAACGATGCTCCCGCCAAGACAGAATTAAATATGTGGGACTAAAAATGTGATGAACTTTTTGTAATATAAGTTAGAGAACGCGTCTGGGCCTGGGGCTTTGGATGGTTTTAAATTCGTAACTACTTGTAATAATTCTTCTAAGGTGAAGTCTTTTTGTGAACCCTCTCTCTCCTCCCTACCTAATTTGGGTAAGTCCGAATCTGCTAAGAAGCTTTTCAACGCTTTACTTGTGTTTTTTTTTATGTGTGACCTTCTTACCATTGTATAACTCTTCATAGTATGCTTTAAACTCTACCACAATGAGTTTAAGATTAGCGGTTAGGGCTCCTATTTGAGCTTTATGGATTGTATATTATAATTTGGATGTCTGTTCCGTATTTTATTTGCTAACATGGTATCTGGCTTGTTGGCTTTTTCAAAAAAACTTTGTTGCTGGTGAAATCTCCTTTCCTCCAACCTTAAGGAATTACCCAGAGTCCTTTGTACTGCCCTTGGGATGAATAATTATTTTGAAAGCTCCCTGTACTGTCCCTGAATATATTTGTATAAAGGTATCATATCCCCTCTTGGACGCCTCTTTTCTAATGTAAATAAATCTAATTTAGCTAGCCTCTCCTCATAAGTTAGATTGTCCATCCCCTTTATTAATTTGATGGCTCTTCTCTGCACTCTCTCTAGTTCCATAATGTATTTTCTAAGGAGTGGTGCCCAAACTTGTACTCCATATTCAAGGTGTGGTCTTACTAATGCTGTATAAAGGGGCATAATTATGTTTACTTCCCTTCCATCCATAGCCCGTTTAATGCAAGATAAGATCTTGTTTGCTTTTGCAGCTACTGTATGACTTTGGGCACTATTGCTAAGCCTTCTGTCTACAAGCACTCCTAAATCCCTCTCCATCAAGGATTCCCCCAATTTATCCCCATTTAATTTGTAAGTCGCCTGTTTATTCTTGCTTCCCAAATGCATAACCTTACATTTATCTGTATTAAACCTCATCTGCCATTTACCTGTCCAAGTTTCCAGTCTCTCCAAATCCTTTTGGAGAGAAATTACATCCTGCTCTGATTCTACTACCTTACACAATTTAGTATCATCGGCAAAGATGGAGACTTTGCTCTTGATGCCAACCTCAAGGTCATTAATAAACAAGTTAAAAAGCAGGGGTCCCAGTACCGATCCCTGAGGAGGTACTCCACTCACGACCTTAGCCCAAGCTGAAAAAGTTCAATTTATGACAAACTCTGTTGTCTATCTTTCAACCAGTTTTCAATCCAGGTGTATATATTTTTACGGAGTCCAATTTGCTTTATTTTATACACCAACCTCGTGTGGAACCGTATCAAAAGCCTTTGCAAAATCTAAGTAGACCACATCAACTGCATTACCCTGGTCTACATTCAAACAAAAATAAGGTTGGTTTGGCATGATCTATCCTTCATAAATCCATGCTGACTATTACTAATAATTTTGTTTTCCATTAGGTATTCCTGAATATTATCCCATATTAGACCTTCAAGTAGTTTCCCCACTATTGAAGTCAGGCTTACAGGTCTGTAATTCCCCGGTTGTGATCTAGCTCCCTTTTTACATATAGGCACCACAACTGCTTCATGCCAATCTTGTGGTACGGAGCCTGTGGAAATGGAGTCCTTGAATATTAAATGGCATGGTTTGGCTATTACTGAACTTAACTCCTTGAGAACTCTTGGATGTATGCCATCGGGGCCAGGTGCCTTAGTTACTTAATTTTTTTCAAGCCGCCTATGAACTTCTTTCTCAGTTAACCAATTGTTCATTAATATGGAGGTTGTGGCTTCATCCTGCGGCACTACAATTGAAATTGATTCTTCCCTGGTAAGCACAGAGGCAAATATTTTTTTTAATACCTCTGCTTTTCCCTTATCTCCAATAATCTGCCTGCCCATCTCACACTGAAAGGGTCCTATATTTTCTTTTCTCATTTTTTTGTTATTAAGGTACTTAAAGAAACTTTTAGGGTTGACCTTACTTTCTATTGCAATCCTTTTTTCATTATTCATTTTTGCCAATTTGATTGCCCTTTTGCAATTTTTGTTACATTCCTTATAATTCTGATACAATGTCTCCGTCCCTTCTGACTTCAAGAATCTAAACACCTGCCTCTTCTTTTCATCCATCATCAGATATCCCCCAGTATCCCACATCATCAATCTCCCCCAGTATCCCACATCATCAGATCTCCCCCAGTATCCCACATCATCAGATCTCCCCCAGTCCCCATCATCATCGTACCACCCCCAGTCCCCCTCATCATCAGATCTCCCCTCCTCCATGCCTACTTGTGGTAATGGAGACAGGCGCCAGGAGACTGTATGCGGTGGCAGCGGCCCATCGGTGTTAAAGGATACGCTGGTAGAAGAATCAGCACTTCAGGCAGAGGCAGAGCAGGACAGCATGGGATGAGGCACGCGCTCTAGCAGCAAACACCAGAAGTAAGAAAGACTTAAAGTGCTGCTTCTTCTACTGGCTTATCCTTTAACACCGGGGCCCTGCTGCCGCTTAGCATCTCCCCTCGCCTGTCTCTACAGGCGGGGAAGACCGGGTCCCACAAGAGCCCGGGACCCTGGGCTTTGCCCGGGCTATAGCTACGCCCTTCCTGCTCACACACTGTTGCCCTGGCAGGTTCCTCTCAAATGTGTGCAGATAGAAAAAAAGCAGGCACCAGCAACACAGGATCAACCTTGAAAAAGAGCTTGCGCTCGAAACGCGTTGGTGGGGGGCTCTGTACCCCATAATGCTGTTATATTTTTTCTTGTAGAATCCATTAAACTATCTTTTTATGGGAACTAGCTCTCATTTGAATTCCTTATTCTCTTGTTGATCCTGTGTTGCTGGTGCCTGCTTTTTTCTATCTGCACAATTTTAGGACCATTGAAAAAACGGATGCACACCCCCCACCAGTGGAGGAAGACACATCTACAGTGATGACAAGGATGACAAGCCTACTCTGAGTGAGTTATCATTTTATTATCTGGACATTCTCCTTTCCGATGTCATATGTTGGATCACATTAGTGTGAGGTCCCTTACTACAGTGCTTGTGGGGATCCTAGTCCACTAGTCAGTTATATATTGGAGTTATATCTGGAGCTGTTATCTGCATTGTCTGGGGTATATCCCATTTCCTCCATTGGGGGGTAAAACACCAGGATTCTTCAATCAAGTTATGTGATTTTTTGTTATAGGCTTTCGTTTAGAGCACCACACATTTTGCTTTTTTAGTTTCCTCTCAAATGTGCACAGAAACGTGACTGTGATGGACATGAAAGCCCCCAACAATAAAGACGGTGGAAGAGGAGGACTACGAGGGAGAGGAGTCTTTAAAAACAGGCATGTTGGATCAGACCTGCGGGAACCTGAGTGCTACCAGGTGGTAACAGGAGCTGATGAAGCTGATTTGAATCAGCGAAACGCGTTGAGCTAGAGCGAGTAGAGTGCAACGTGACGCCGAGAGGATCAGCCGCCGCCACAACTGCCCATTTCCCCCCGTGAATCCGGAAGAGACGTTGACTCCGGCGGATGTGACGTCAGACGCCATCCGAAGCGATCGTGCTGCGGGAGGATCCCACTAACAGAGACGGCTCCAACTACCTTTCTTCTCGACAGTATCAAAGTTGCATCCTAATGGATGTGCCTGTATGTGTTGTACAGAATGCGAGTACAGTACAATACTGTTTTTGTTTTTGTTTGATACATTTTAAACTGGTCTGCACTATTGGTTCTCCTTTGTCTTTCTCTGAGAGATACAAGACAAGACTGGATCCCAGATCTGCTGACACTATCTACACCCACTGCTGTTACCTATCTGCCAGTCTGTAAGTAGGCTCTCTATATGAGCCAAGACTCTGAAGATTTTCATATACAGGAGTGCACTACATTGTTTCTCTCTTTATTTGCGGTGGAATCCTGACAATCATGCTCCCCCCTAATCCTGGAAGTGCTGTCTATTAGTGGAGATTGTGTACAATTTCTTCTTGGAGGTTGAGACTTCGTTTTTCTCTTCATTTCACTTTTCTATATTAATAGAATTTATCACTAGTTCACTGTACATTAATATATTTTTCATCACTCTATTGTGTTTAAAGCGCCTGTTTAAATCACATTGGTGTTACTAGAGGATTACACGGTGCCCGAGTTTAATAAGTGTATAGTAAACCAAGTGAATTACCCATACTGTGTTTGTATTATTCCTGCCATCTGAATGTAGGTAACGTGTGGTCCAGTAAATAGTTAACTGGGACTCAGGTCCCAGTCTCAGGTACAGTAGTAAGTCTGAGGGCTAAAAGTAGAGGGGTTACATAAAAATCAGACTTTATGTATACGTTTATCAGGGCTCACAAGTTTCAGGCAAGATTTGGAGAAGAAACTGAACATTAAAAAAGTTATGGTGGACCGTAGGCTCATGGGACGGACAATTGGCACTAGGATCCTTCGTAATTTAAGGAGCTGAGTGACAGATATTCTAGCTTCACACTTACCTGTACCTACCTGTATTGTAATATTGCCATTTTGTAACCAGGATTTGTTGTTATTAGACTCAATGCACAGATTCACATCGAAACACAGACTGGAATTACAAACCCCTACACATACACACCGTACCCCCCTTTTCCTCCTGTACTCACTTCCAAAGGTGTCCCCCCCCCCCAGTAAAATTCGTTGTTGTGTAGATATTGAATTGTTTTGTAAAAACAAAATATGAATATTTATAATAAATAATATTTATGGGGGATTAAAACAAGTGACAAAAACATAGAGAAGGAACTGGAAACACAGAAATATCAAGATAAGGAAAAGAACATCAAAACCGAGGCTATATCCCCTATTCCAGGGGGGCTCAACTCCAGTCCTTAACCCCACCCCCTTCCCCCAACAGGTCATACAGGTCATCAGGATATCCCAGTTTCAGCACAGGTGGCTCAATCAGAGTCTCAGTCAAAGACTGAGCCTTTGATTGAGCCACCTGTGCTGAAGCAGGGACTCATTGAGCCACCTGTGTTGAAGCAAGCATATCCTGAAAACCTTACCTATTGGGGGCGCTGGGGGGGGGGGGGGGGGGGGTGGTCTTGAGGACTGGAGTTGAGCACCCCTGCCCTATTCCATATGACGTAGAGCCGTCTTCCTCTTGACAGTGAAACTTGAAGCTCCATTCATTTGAAGATTTAAAAATGGGGTTTATGTAGGGTTTAAAAGGGATAGAGATGGGTAGAAAATGAGCATAATTGAGCCCTTGCATACATTTTGAGTTAAAGCCCATTGTCCTGGAACAGGATTGCACATTTTCTGTGTCGCTTTGCAGCTCTCAGGATTACTGTTCTCCCCAGTTAGGCCTCGTTCAGGGTGCCGGCTTCGGAGGGGGGGGCGTGCTTACGTGCGGGCGGACGTTCGATACAAACTTTTTAAACTGAATAGCAGTTGTCAGGGTAGCAGCTGCCCTGTCTCCGAAGTACGGAGTTGATGCTGGCGACAGTTTCAATAAACAACCCAAGTTGTTTTTTGAAGCTGCATCAGCGTCACTGGTACTTCGGCAGCCAATGAAATCATTCTTGAAAATGATTTCAACACAGCAACTTGGATCCCTAAGCTGCTGTCTGTCGCCCCGCCTCCTGAAAGCTTGAAAAGGTCTGCTGGGGATGATGTGCACACATCGCCCAGCAGACTGACGCGTGCACACGCGAACGCCCGCCCTCCACCTCCTGTCTCTGGCACCCTGAACTGTACCTTTTATATTTCTGTTGGCACCCCCAATAAAGTTGAAGAAAATAGAAGGACTTTGGGTGCTTTTAAAAGAGGATGAGTTAAACCACTGGAGTCATTCACATCCTACATGTGATCCTGGTTCCAGAAGACCCATCTTTAGTAGGAATTAACCTTTCGGTTGACCATAGTATAGTCTCATTGCAGAATATTAGTAGAGGAGCTGCCAAGTGAATCAAAGACATGACGGGTTGAATCGATGACAAAATAGATGTTGGGCCAAAATCCCCAATTTTGTCTGGAAACGGCCCCAATTGGCCAGTAGTATATAGGATTACCCCTAAATTGTAAACTCTCCTAGGCAGAGATTTCCTTTCCTATTGTGTTTTTATTTTCATTCATCATATTCAAAGTATTTTATTCTGTGACACGTTTGACACTATATATAACGAAGATATATGCATACAAACAGAATCCAATCACTCGCTGAAAAACAACGTAAGGTACATATGATCATTATATATTAACAGATGGTTGTGCACATGAAACGCTGCCTGTACTTTGGAAGGTGAGAAAAATTAAAACCTGTTTAATTGAGACTGCTGTGTTTTTTTTTTTAACAAATTCTTTCATTTGTCTCATTTTATCCACCCTGAGTAAATTCTCATCATAAAATTGATTTGTTTGCACAAATTCTCTAACACATTCACACAACGCACAAACCAACTCTTTTGCTGAGCGGAAAATGAGTTTATACTTCTGGAGTTCAGCTGTATGATATGGGGGTTTCAGTGCCCATTAAAGTGAGCAAATGTGTTCTGTCTGTAAGAGAAAGATTATTCATCATTCTGAACACTTTGCAGTCCCTGGTGAGCTAAGGTTTATTTTTTGAAAATCGTGGCTATTGTATTTATTGAAAGCTAATATCATATACTGCTAATATCGAATAATGCATGCTGCTAATACTGCATGTAGTTAATATCAATATAACGTGCAAAGTGAATGTCGCCAATATTTAATAATGCATGACACTAATATGGCATGCAGCTATGTACATGGATTGTTTTTCATGAACACACCTAGCCCACATAGGGGCTTATTCCAAGACCCCCGAAGCTGCCGATCGGGACATTTTCCACCACAATTCCCTATTGTGTGGGGTCACACTTATAAAGGCGTGCTAATTCCAATGTGGGTTAGAACAAGGGGGCTCAACTCCAGTCCTCAAGCTCCCCCAACAAGTCAGGTTTTCAGGGTATCTCTGCTTCAGCACAGTTGGCTCAATCACTGGCTCAGTCGAAGACGAGCCACTAAGCCACCAGTGCTGAAGCAGGGACTGATTGAGCCACCTGTGCTGAAGCAGGGACTGATTGAGCCACCTGTGCTGAAGCAGGAATATCCTGAAAACCTGACCTGTTGAGGGGAGGAGGGGGCTTGCGGGCTGCAGTTGAGCACCCCTGCTTTATAAAAGGTACCAGATTATAGACTATTCAGTTGCATGGAGCCATACAATGTCTTCCAGCATGGAAGGAGCATTGTGAATGAAGTAGCACTGCTTAGCAAATGTGGCCAGAAGTGACTTGTCCAATGTCAAAAGGTGCAAATACTGAAAACTGAACCAGATCCACACATTTTAAAGCCAGTTTTGTTGCCACTGAGCTACCCTGTAACCTGCCGATTGCAATGTTTTTCAGGTTCACATTTTCCCCAGAAATGCAAGAAAATGGAGAACCCCAAAGCACCGGCATATGTTAGAAACCAGGGACTGGACTACAATATAATTAGGTTGACTATATTATAATTGCAATGCACAGAAGGGGTCCAGACTGAGTATCAAGTTCTATTCTGCTCCACAAGAGGACTACAACCGATCCCACACCCAATACTCACAGTATCATTCATTTCTGCTTTGTGTTCATCCTATACTGTTATTTTATCCTGTGTTTCTTGGTTTTATGTAGCTTTAAATGTGTGAAGGACTTTGAGTCCCATTGGAAGAAAGGCACTAAATAAATAAAGTAAAAGAAAACAGACAAGCACAACCTGTATCAGTACCAAAATAATTGTAAACAGATTAAAAGCAAATAAAGCTCTCTTACATTTGAGATAATGCAGGGTGCGGGCGCAAGGACATCAATGAAAGACAGACCGCATTGTTTTATGGAAGACAAACTCGCCGGCTCTCCCGATGTTAGGGCCGTGTGCTCAGTCCCGCAGTCAGGGTAGTCTCTCGTGAGCCTCATCCGACTTCAGTGCATCCACGAGTGTGCTCGTGAGCCTCATCCGACGTCAGTGCATCCACGTGTGTGCTACCCGCAGTCTCGTTCGTAGCACACGTCTGCATTCGGCGTCCGCCGTGGGAGATGATGTGGGAGCTGACATCCCCGCGCTCTGTTAGACATGGCCACGGTTTACCCTACGCGTTTCGCTCATATGTGCTACGCCCCTGACAAAGCCCATATGAGCGAAACACGTAGGGTTAACAGTGGCAGTGTCTAAGACCATTCCTTTTTTGGCCCCTATTAGGCCACAATTATAGAGCCTGTGGCGGCGCGCTCCAAAAACAAATACCTGCATTCCGTCGAACGTGCACATAGTGCGCGCGACCACACGGAAGCACGACTGTCTCCTGGCATGACAAAATATTGTGTTTTAGATGCGTTGCGCGCACCGATCCCGGCACTATAATCGCGGCCTTGGGCATGCAGTGAAGCTGCTCCTCTGTGTCAGGGAAGCCTCTGAGACTCTGCGCTCCACTCATTTGAATGCAGCCCGGGTTTTTGCCTGACATGGAGAAGCAGCTTAAAGGGAAAATAAGACCACTCCTCTGCAATATCACTGGGAAGTCAACCTCATCAACAACACAGGCACTAACAAACCATAGTTGTAAGCTCCGTGGGCAAGGATTGAGCACGGACTACAATGGCATGACACATCCAATGAAAAACTAAAATTGCATGCAAGTAATAGAAGAATTATTCCAGCACAGACCTAAAGTGAAAAATAAACCAACTCTACCATATATTGGATACAAAACAATAATTTATTTTCCTCCCGTTGTTTGCCATGTTTGTAACTATTTGTGATTTTATGAAATTGCATTTTTTTTTTTCATTTTCAGTACAATCAAATCTACAAAGCAAACAGTTACTACGAGGAGCTTTGAAAATTACACAAACTTGTTTTTTTCCCTCCCTCTCTTTCGCCCATAAACAAATCACCCGTTGATGCTGAAAAGATGGGGGGCGGGGGAGGGGGAAAGGGGCAATTGTAACAAACATGAAAATCCTTTAAAGCTACACATTGAATACCAATCATTTTATATAAAAATCTGAATCTTAAGAACTCTTAAAAAAAAAACTAATTATCAATGGCTGATAACCGCAAAGACGGCTGGCTTAATAAAGTGTTACGTTATGAGAAATCCTATTTTATCATCCAGCTTAAACCTTCTGCAATTGTAAATATTGATAAACAGCCAGGGCCGATAATATAAAAGGACACGACAGCAAAGTAATATCACAAAATACAGTTTTATAAAATATAATTTTCATATTGGCAGTCGCGTCTGTGTTTTCAGGCAAAAAAAACAAAAACAAAAAAAAAGCATGTCTTCATTTTTGAATATTATTAAGTAATGATTTGTGGCTCTAGGGGAATTCGGCATTCTGATATTTAACCCTTTGAAGGCTCCAGGAGGTAGTGACTGTGTCATGCACAAAGGGCTGTTTTTTTTTATTTTTATTTTTGTTTTGTTTTTTTACGGGTTAGATAGCGTCCTGCGTTCCCATGAGTCCCTTCTTTTCGGTTTCCTGCAAAAGGGCCCCCGCGGTCACGCCACTACCCGCGGCGGCACTCAAAGAGTTAATAGCGGTATGCAAAAAGGTAAGAAGTAAAAAAAAAAAGGGTTTAAAAAAAAAAAAAAAATGCAGAACGCCTCCAGCAACCTGGGTAATGAACCCCCTACTATGAAAGGTGTTAATTTTTTCACTACCAGAGTGGCCAGCGACGCATTGCGCTGCTTTTGCCGTCCCCAGGTTATATATACCAAGTTTTGGCACCCAAAGATGTCAAATGATGCATTTGAATAAAAACAAACTATTAACACAGTGACAGTAATTATCTTATATGTACAAAAAGAAAATTTGCCGCATTTAACGAGGCGGGGTAATTTGCTATTTACACAATGTGGGTGCTGAAATTATACAGTCGTCACTGATAGCAAGGAGTTGTACACTCGGGTCCCATCGGGAGACTTGGTTCCGTGCGTCAACAGTTCTTGGATTGTCATCCAGTTGTCGAAAATCTTTTTGTTCCGCTTCTTCATCATCTTTTTGTGGCTGAGGTCGATGATGTTGACCTCCTTCTTGTCTTCGGTGGTTTGCTGCTCCTTCAAACAATCCAACCTGCTCTGTATCATGAACTCCTTTCTTCTCCTCTGCTCCGTTGCTTTCCGGACGTGCTGCTTCCGTTCCTCTTTGCTCCAGTAACGTCCCATTTTCATCTCGCTGATGGCATCGTCGTCGGTGGTCATTCCGCTGCGCTCTTCTTTAATCTTTATGGCCCTCTCTCTCAGCAGTTTGTCTCTCACTGGCCTCTTTGTGATGTAGCGGGTTCCATCGCTCCGGATTTTCACCTTCCATTCCATCCTGGGTTCCGTGGCATTAGACAGGTCTTTACACATGCTGACCAAACTCATCTGGCTCTGTGCATATTCCACCGCTGATTTTTGCTGGATCAGTTGCATATAACTCTGATAGTGCTGGGCGTGTGCAGGGATGTGGGCATGTTTATATGGCGAGTGGCGATATGGTGGCATGCACGAGCTGGATAGTTTTTCGGGATTTTTGCCCACTTCACTTGCCTTTCTGTCTCTGGCTTCCGTTGGCTGGCTTGTGTCAGAATCCTTGGCAGGGAGGTGGTATCTGGCAGGACTAGATTCGCGACTGTCTGTATTAGGTCGCGAGCTCTTCTGGGAAGCAACATTGCCTGCTGCCCCCTCAGTGCTCGCGCAGTTGAGGACATCCGCTGTCCTGCGCAGTGAGTTGTCCGGTGAAATCTCCAAAGTCAGAGGGGTACTGCGACAGCTTTCTCCCGTATTGTAGGCACTCGAGCTGTCCTTGTCTGATTTCTCTGGCAGTTCTGTGATATCTGAAAGCTCATGCCGGCGCACATCAATACTCGTGTTGTAATTGCGGAATCCGCTGTCGTGCAACATCCATGACTCTCTATACTGCTCTTTCAGCTGTTGCATTTTATGGGCACGGACGATATTCAAACACTCGAGTTCAATGCTGTGCAGCTCTTCGTTCAGCATTTCCAACTCTCGGTCCACACTCTCCTGGTCGCTCTTGTTGGTTTCCGTGCCGCTGTTCTGGTAATAGCGACTGCGCTGGTTGGAGCTCTGCACTTGGCATTTTAGTTCTAGAAGCTCGCGAAATCTCTCACACTCATCCATTGGGATCCCTAGAAAATCAGCATCAGTGCAGTCTGCGGAAATGAAGGACTCATTGCTGAACTGCATGTCTCCACTGCCCAGGGTGTCTTGACTATACACAAGCATCTTCTGGCTTCCTAGCGTATTTGAGGCAGTAGTGTGGTCATCTGCGATGTTCTCCTGCTCTGAACTCTCATCATTGCGAGTGCTCTCATCAGTGCGTCCGACCCCACTATCCTTCTCAAGCTGGTTGGACAAAATAGTTGCAGTATCCGTGGTTCCTCCATCTTCTTCAAGCTTTTTCTAAAAAAAAAAAAAAAAAAAAAAGACAAAATAGGACTAAGTATGTGAAGTCAATTTTAGCTAAACCCCCCTATCAGAGAATATGGTACTGTTCTGTCCCCTATATGTGTTTTTGTTCCCCTATGGTTGCCATGACCTTTGTCCTAGTCTTATTACTGTGTAAAGTACTAAGATGTCATCTCAGCCTGTTGCCTTATCAACCTCCTTCTCTGGACCCTTTGATTATGGTATATTCCTGAATCCCGAGCACTTGGTTACAATATAAACCAACGGTTAGAGAATCCTAAAGTCCATATAAAGTGCTAATACTTACAAAAAATGGCTAAACAGTCAATAAAAAGATGTAATGGCAAATCGGGTTAGAATACGAAACCTCCACACACTCTCACAATGATACCATATATTGTTTATGGAAGTCTTACAGCGAGGAGATAGATTGCAGGTACAGTATATAGGAACCACTGTCTAATACTGAATTTAAGGGATTACTGTTCAATGGTTCTTATGTTTCCCTTGGCAAGAAAGTATAATATTTTTATTCGGGAGCACACCCCATCAAGTATACCATATAAGACTGTATGAGAACCCAGGTGAATAGAGATTCTTCTTTCAGTTATAATGGCTTTGCTGCTTCATTTATTCAATGTTTCCTACTCGGCCCCTTATGTTCTTTGATTATTTTGACCAACATAAAATTATACGGGATATTTGTACATAAGAATACACAATCTTGAAATGCGAACACTGCAACTGTACATTTAGATGTGTAGCACAGTCCTGACAACGTTATGGGCTGTAGAGAAGGTTGCAAACGTTGTATCTGACAAAAAGTTTTTCAAACTCACAGACCATCCAATGGTTGGAAACATGGCGATATTCTCATTCTCTCCGTGGCAGATTTCCAGGTGCGCCGCCCCTAGGCCTTACCTGCTGCCGCCTCCTCCATGCTGCCGCCCTCCGCCTTCTTTGAAATCACAGCGCACATCACCAACGTGATGTTACACAGTGTCTCGTTGCCATGGCAACGCGACGCTGTGTGACGTCGCAGCGTCATTTGACACTGCAGAAAGAAGGTGGAGCCAGCAGGAAGGCGGAGGCGGCAGCAGGGAAGGAATTTCCCATCAGGCCCGATAGGCCCGAGAGGGCAGCCTCTGTGTATGGGAGTAGCAAATTTTGCCGCCCTAGGCCCAGGCCTATCGGGCCTAAAGGAATATCTGCCCCTGCATTCTGTGTTTTCATATTGCAACTACAACTCCCAGAGAACCGCTTCATGGATGGATATTTCAAACCCCGGTAACCCCCTCTGCTCACAAGCAACACAAGCTTGCTGCCCCCTAGCAGGTTATGCTCTACAGGACAGGTGACTATATATGGCCAGCCAGTAAGAAGGCTGGTGAAGGAGGAGGGACTAAGGGAGAGAGAGGAGTTGTTAAGAGGGGGCGGCCATGACAGTAAGAGTTCAGTTCTGTATGCTCCTGAAGGAGTTCAGAGGGAAAGCTGGACAAGCGACTGGAGCAGAGCCCAGCAGCGCAGGATGAGACTGCATGGAAAAAGGAGCTAGAGAGAGAGAGAGAGAGAGACCCTGAAGAGAACAGCCAAGAGCTGCTGCAGACTGGTAACCAGCCCCTGAGGAGTCCAACCCAGGGGATCTGACTGATCAGGTAACAGACAGGCTCCCTGAGCGGAGCTGAAAGCGAGCCAGCAGCCTAACGGAGCTCCAACGTTTTTGCTAGTGTCTACACATGTGTCTGCTACCACACGGGGTCGAGAAGACTCTGAGACACACTGGCACACAACTGCGCAGTGCATTAACAGTATTGTGGTTGTATCTACATAATCCCTGCGCATAGGATCACAATTATGTTAATATCACTGTGTGATAGGGATTAAATATAAATCTTTGTTTTGGTCATCCATACCCTGGTGTTGTGCACTAGAGTCAGATTTGTGGCCACGTGCTCAGCGAGCGAGAACGCACCGGCCATAATGGGGAGTATAAGTCAGACCCCCCGCCTCAGCAGTAAGTATTAGTCTGAGGTAAGGCAAAGACGAGTTACACCCCTCCAGTCTTTTTTTTTTTTAACTTTAGTCAAGTTCCACATTGTTCCACTAAAAGAAGTATTTCCATAGATTCATTTCTTCCCCCCCACCCCAGTGCGGCTCTAATGTACAAACGTTGATAAATTCCTCTTGCTGTGCGTAACCTTATATATTCATTAAACCGGCTGGTTAGTTTAATCCATGTAATGAAGGCTGGGCACCGCGGATATCGGCTCTGACAAGGGATGTTGACGAAGTAGTGAGAGGGAATCGCATTACCTGCTGGAGCATGCTGGCAGTAAATTGCATTGCCTGATTGTGCTGTTCCTCCAGCATATCCATGTGCAAATCATCTAGAAAATCATTTCTGCCATCATCCATCCATCCTTCATCCAGCTGTGTGAGAGGGAATCAAACAAACAAATGACATCTAAGTGTTGTCAAGGGAACGCAATCTGGCAGAAATATGTAATGCGCAGGATCCTCCTATTTTAACGTGGAATTACAATAAGAAGCGCCCCGAGAGATATTGCCCATTTTATAAAGATCACAGATGAGGAACACATTGTGCTCGTTCGGCTTCAGCGTGCCCATATAGGAGGGAACGGAATTTGTTTTTCCGCCTCCGACAACAAATATAATGATACATTTTCTACTAACGTCCATGAAGAGAAGTTCCATTTGGAAATGCAGACATAGAAGCATATATAGGGACAATACTGAGCCCTGGGGCACCGTCACTAGACCTTTTAATGGTCATTTTGTGGCCTATATGGAAATATATGTTGACGTTTTTCGCCTGTGGGCTCTGGGTTTTGCGGAACATACTATTAAAGCAGATCACGGAGTATTAATAGAGGATCTGTCAACATGAAGTGTGTGTGTGTGGTTGTGTGTCCCACACACATAGAATAGTTGGTGACTGAAGATGGCACTCAGAGGATAATTGTGTGACACTGTGTGACTTTATTTTTGTTTTAACACTATAACCTGTTGTGTCTTTCTTTGGAGTACACTCCTTGTTTTTTTGTTGTGTATATATTATGGGGAGAGCCTCTTAAATCAGAATCCTGCAATGAAATAGACAGAGTAGGACTTCAAACGCTTTCTAATGCTTGAGGATGCCTCCGCCTACCCCGAGAAGTGTAGGGTTGCGGCTTCCTATTGGCCAGCGTGACGCGGGACATTTAAACGCCACCATTATGTTAGGCGCACAGTTTCTCTGACTGCAGAGATACCGGTGCCAGCTACGGAGGTAAGTATCTCTGGAAGCTGGGGACCGCCTGAGCTGAAATTAACACATGCCCTGCTTCAATCCGGTAATAACAAAAAGTCAAACCCGTATCGCTGCTTTAACCTGGCTGCAGTTTATTGACAGGTAAAGACTTTGAGACTAAAGAGCCTAGGGAGACTTAAGGTTGGAGGAAAGGAAATTTCACCAGCAACAAAGGAAAGGGTTCTTTACAGTAAGGGCAGTTAAAATGTGGAATTCATTACCCATGGAGACTGTGATGGCAGATACAATAGATTTGTTCAAAAAAAAGGTTGGACATCTTTTTAGATGGGAAAGGTATACAGGGATATACCAAATAAGTATACATGGGAAGGATGCTGATCCAGGGATTAATCCGATTGCCAATTCTTGGAGTCAGGAAGGAATTAATTTTTCCCCTTAATGGGGTTTTTTGTTTGCCTTCCTCTGGATCAATAAGTAAGTATAGATATAGGATAAAGTATCTGTTGTCTAAATTTAGCATAGGTTGAACTTGATGGACGTACGTCTTTTTTCAACCTCATCTACTATGTAACTATGTACTACAACGAGGGGACTGATTATATATATATACATACTGATAGAGTTATTGTTATATATACCCAACAGATATGGGTGTAAAAAAACAACAACAAAAACAGCTGAGAACTGGTTGGCCGGTACTACAGGCACGTCAGTCACATGGTGGTATCTCTATGTCTACCTAGTGTAAGTATCTCATCCTGTAATAGAGGGGTGCTCAACTCCAGTCCTCAAGCCCCCCCTAATAGGTCAGATTTTCAGGATATTCCAGCTTCAGCACACGTAGCTCAATCAGTCCCTGCTTCAGCACAGGTGGTTCAATCAGAGGCTCAGTCAAAGACTGAGCCGCCGATTGAGCCACCTGTGCTTAAGCTGGGATAGCCTGAAAACCTGACCTGTTGGAGGGGGGAGGGGAGGGGAGGGGGGAGTTGAGCACCCCTGCTGTAATATTAAAAAACTAAAACATTTTTGAACCTGTATTGCGGCTTTAAGCCTGGGTAATGCTAGTGAAGGAGATTGGCTCACTTTCCTCACAGTGACGTTCTTTAGTCCGAGAACAACAACACGATGATCGTCACTGACACAAAACCAAGTGGTCCATACCTGCATTTCTGGCCTGGCCACCAGCAAGAACACATTCTTGGTGTCTTCGCTTGTAAGAAGTGCCACTGCTTCTTCATGGTTGCGAACGTCTATGCCATTAATCTGTAAGACAAGAGTAAAGCTCTGGTGACCCCACTATGGAGACATAGTATATGGCTCGGCACCCCAAACCCACCTTAGCAAACTTGACACCCTCTTCAATTCAATTTGTCGTTTTGTTCTCCAATGCAACTACAGCACACATCACTGCGAAATGCTCAAAGAACTAGATTGGTCATCACTCGAGTCTAGGCGCAAAGTTCACCTTTCCTGTTTTGCCTTTAAATTCTTCATGGGCAAGCTACCCAGCTATCTGAACAAGCTCCTCACCCCTACCACTTGCAGCACTCACCACCTGAGATCAGACTCCAAAAGACTGTTCATGGTCCCAAGGCTCAACAAAGTATCTGGCCATTCCTCCTTCTCCTACCGTGCACCCCAAAACTGGAACAACCTACCAGAGACTCTCACATCCACCACCAGTTTAAGTTCTTTAAAATCTAAGGCTGTCTCACATTTTAACCTGGTCTGTAACGGTTTCATACGCTCATAATATATATTTTCTTTAACTGTGCACGCAATGTCTTGTATATAATGTATACCTTGTTCATTTATGTAACTGTACTTGTAACCATGTATTATTTGTTTTACTCTGTGCCCAGGACATACTTGAAAACGAGAGGTAACTCTCAATGTATTACTTCCTGGTAAAATATTTTATAAATAAATAAATAAAGTCTAGCATACGCATTTATCTAATATCTATTGGTGGGATTTTCAGGGCGGGGCCTCTGGGGCCACGTGGAGGTTTAAGTGAATGGATATTGTAAGTGATCCTGGTCCCGTGAAACAAAGTTACCCGTCTCCTCTGTCTTGTTATCTCACATAATATGAATTCCCTGTGCTAATCTCTATAGCAGGGGTGCGCAAACTGGGGGTGGGGGGCGCGGCGCATACAGAGGTCTCGCGCTCTTCCCCAGGGCTATTTAAATGAAATGCTGGGGAGAGCGCAAGGCCTCTGTACTCTATCCTAACTTGGCTCAGAAGACGCGTTGTTGTGGCGACGTGGCATCATTCACGTCAAATGACCCATAGCGTCGTTTGACGCTCTAGGAAGGCAGGCACGGGAGGAGCAGTAGCAGGGGGAACCTTTCCTGTTTAACCTTAAGTCTTACATCATGTGCATGTCATTACCCAGAATCCCTGGCTGCAGTGGAAGCACTGTATGCTAAGAGATAATGGGGAAGGACAGGGTTGCAGACCAGTCTGAGACATGTAAATGTACCCACAGGGGGTATTTTTATGTGCTGTCTTATAAAATGAAATGCTCACACAATTAAAAGCCGTTATCGTAATAATAATAATAATAATAAAAAAACAGTTACAATATCATGCCTTCTGTTGCTGTTTGTAAATGCCTTTTAAAGCGGCAGAACATGTTTTCCGTTAAAGGGATGGGGAGCAGAAGGTCTCCGGAGCGGAGCCGCGTTAATTTCACCTCCGGGGACTCTCTGAGCCCCAAGCATACTTACCTCCGTACGAGGTGCTGGTAGCAGCTCTTGGTCCTGGACACGCGGGCCAATTGGAAACCGCAAGGGCTGACATCACGGCTTCCTATTGGCCTGCGGGACGCGTGACATTTAAGTTGCCATTATTATCCCCCCCACACACAGCCCAGCCCAGAGCTGCTACCGGCACCCCCTACGGAGGCAGGTATCTCAGTAAGCAGGGGGTCCCCGGAGCGGAAGTTAACATAGTTCAGCTCCAGAGACCCATAGCTTCAAACCTGTTTAAAAAGAAAAAAAGAAAAGGGAAAGCAGGGTTGCTGCTTTAAACTAATGAAATCAGCACGGATGAGTTTTTCTCTTAGCCTCTCAGGAACAGCTCAGCACCCATCCTTAAGGCCGTGATTATACATAAAAACGCACGCGGCGCCGCGTACCACCAATACGCCAAGCACGACTGTCGCGCCGCTTTCTACTACAATGCGGGCGACAGTGGAAGCGTTTTGCAAATTTGTTTTCTGGTTTGGACGGCCGCGTCACGTGACACGGCCGTCCAATAAAAAAAAAACAGATTTCAGCCTGCGCCCGCGCGCGCAGTAGCATATGCTTACGCACATGTCGCTCTGTGACGTCGCTAATGTGACATCACAGATGCGCGCGCACTGCAGTTCCGCTGCATAAATCGCAGCCTAATGCACCCAAGATAATTCTATAAAAATACAGAATTGATATATACCTCATACAACAAAAGTAAGTCGTGTTTTCTCAATAACAAAAACTGACATCGATATTCGATCATGAAGAAATAGACTGAAGTTAAATTGGTTATTTTACATTCGGCAGTAGGGAAAGCATCCCAAAATAAAATGACATGTGGAAGAGAACTTGGGGAAAGCATCTTACTTGTATGATCCGATCTCCCTCTCTGATGCGTCCGTCTTTAGCCGCAATGCTATTGGGATCAATCTAAAAAAACACAACATCTTCACTGATTAACTTTATTTGTGGATAAAGGATCCTTATGTGGTGTGTGTGTGTGTGTGTGTGTGTGTGTGTGTGTGTGTGCGCACCCTTAACTCTTTTCTGGTTCTTGTCTTACCTCACTAACGTAAATGCCTGTATCATCTTCATCGTCGGTCCTGTAGCACACCGTGAGACCGAGCTTATCTTGGCTGTTCAACCTGTAGAGGTCTATTTCCTAAAAAACAAACAAACACAGGCCAGCGTTGAGATGTCAGGTGAGCAGCTGACAATAGATATTTCTTCGCCACGATGAAAGCATTTCATTTGAATGATCTCTCCTCATTTCCCTGTAAAGGGCAGGATCCCTTACTCGGCTCAAAGTGACATCGGAGGATCAATAGCGAGTGCATTTCAGGCCTCTTTGTCAATACAGTGTCATTTTGCAAAAAAAAAAAAATTATTGATCGGGGAAAAAGAAAAATGAGGTGTGTATCTCGTATAATGACAGGGGCTGTGCAAACTAGCACACACTTGTCTAAAATGTACATTTCTTTCTGACAGGGCCAGGCTAACCTTCATATATATGATCCAAAACAAATACAGGAACACATACACAATTAACGCCCTTTTCCCCAGAAAAGAGGACTGCAACACACCGGTAAGCAATTAAATCTTTGGTATCCAAGGGGTTAAGTTATTGCTTACTGACTTCTTAATACACTAATTGTGCAAACACCTTTTTGTTGCAATACAGGATACGGAGGCAGAAAGACATTTTTCTGCATAGCGATGCTGTAATTAAATGTGACTTTACTTAATAGACACACACAGCTCCATAAATGATTATTTTATAATTGCCAAGAAATTCTTGGGTTAAAGCAGCAACCCTCGTGACTCCTTTAAAAACGTGTTTTACATAAACTTGAAGCCGGGGGTCTCCGGAGCTGAACCACTTTGATTTCAGCTCAGAGGCCTCCCTGCTTCCTGAGACACTTAACTCCTTAGGGGCCGCTGGTATCTCTCTGCCCGTTTGAATCGCTTCCTATTGGTTCACGCCACACGGGACATTGCAAGCCGCCATATTGTGAACCCAGCCAGGGCTCCTAAGAGAGATACCGGCAACTCATAGAGCGGTATCTCGGGAAGCAGCTGGTTCCCCGGAGCGGACATCAACCCATTCAGTGAAGGTAAATAAAGCAGCTCTGAGAAAATCCACAATATTACATGTTCTCCCTGCAAATGTGTTTTCCATTGTTATTTATCTAACAGTTAAATGCAGGTCACTATAGAAGAAAGGATCCGGGTTACAAATAGGGTTTCCAGGTGTCCAGTATTGAACTGGACTGTCCTGTATTTGTATTGTATTGTATGTCTTTATTTATATAGCGCCAAAAGTGTACTCAGCATTTCACAAAGAATACAGTACGGGGAATTATAAAACAATAAGTGCAGCAAAATCAGACAATAGGAAAGGAAATCCCTGCCCCGAAGAGCTTACAATCTAAGTGGTATGATGGGAGACTTACAGAGGCAGCAGTGAGGGAATAAGTGCTGTAATACATGTATGTGCCCGGTATTACCTCTGTGGACATAGTGAACTGACCGCCTTGAGGGGCCGTGGGATTTCCCCAAGCAGGGAGAGAGCAGGGCTGTGGTTAATCAGGAGTAGGTGCCAGGAGCCTGGGGCCAAGGAGAGGAGGAAACTGCATGGAGAGGTGAGAAGGGCGTGTGCGTTTGTCTCGAGCACATCGCAACTTTCACTATTGTGTCCAGTATTTTTGTAGAAGTCACCTGGCAAACCCACCTAGGGCCCATTCTCGAGGGTTTGTCATCTGAACGGCTGGGGTTGTACAGTCCTTGGCTTGTGGGCCATGTTTGAGTACCATTGGCCTTTTTCGGTTGGGAAGCCTTCTGGTAGGGTTAGCACTTACTGTTGTCTGTAATGACATTTAATAAAAGCTGTGGCCATTAAATTTCCAGAACGTTGTCTTTGGGTTAATTTACGGATAAGTTAAAGGTTTGGGGGGTGGGGGTAGACTCTGAGGTCATGTCATTCCCCTCTAGTAGTCATAGTGACTAGTGGTCACTATTGGGTATATATGTGGGAAATGAACATACCAGGATCAGATCCCAGGAGGAAACCAAGATGGGGGATCTCGTTGTATATAGTGTAAGTCCTGTTAGTCTGTAAATATGTTTATTAGTTTAACTTTGTTGTTTTCCAGTTAGGGACATATCACTCCTAAAGGTTAGGGCCCCTCCATATGGCCTGAGGTGTATCCTACCCACAAGAGGGGCTGGCCAGGTACTCCATAGGAGGTTTCTTTAGTAAGGGCCTAAGAGTATCACCTTAGAATTGCTAGGGGGTAAGAATCTCCTTAGTTCGGTCAGGGCGATCGGGTGTAATGCCTCGTGCATGAGGGCACCCTGCCAAGGGATCCCAGTGGAGGTGGGACCAGTCATGATCCAAGCAACGGGGTGCCATACACAGTGACTGCAGAATACAAGAGATGTGCCTTTTTGGGGGAGATACTGCATGAGCACCTCCCAAGGAAGAAGTCTGCATGTGGTTCCCGTGAATAAGGTTAAAGAAACGTTCCTGGCGCCCTTCCTTCATTGCTTTCTATACCAGCCCTGCACGCATGCCAGCACTCTGAGAACAAGGTAACAAAGACACTGAGCACCACCTGAACAGACATTAGACACTTTGGAGTGGCACTCTCGAGTTGAAATGATCATGACAGGGTAACTCTCATATGGAGTTACCCTGTCATGATCATTTTGTTCCTGTCCTGCTGGGGCTGTGCTCCGTTCCACACGGAGCACACTCTTTTCAACGGACTTCGCACATTATTAGGATTTGTCAGATCTACGGAGAGAGCTTCATCCTAAGGTAACAGGCAGCAGCCTTATGATTGTTACCCCCCTCATACATATTCCCTTAACATTTGTAGAGGTGAGAGTTACAGATCGTGCCATATAATGTGGTGGGTACCACTAGCCGTGAATTCTCCCAAGCATTTATACCTGGACTGTCCATGTGGATCACTATAGGTATTTCTGGACATTATTGACTTAATATTGGACGATTCCATAGCGTACAGAGACTGACTGAGCACCGTTTCAACACGGGACTGTCTCTGGAGTTGAAGCTACGGGGACCCCTCTGCTTTCCGGGATACAGGACCTGGAAAGGTGCTGCCGCTTATGGGAATTTAATCCTCGCATCACGCCGGCCAACAGGACGATGTTGCAGCTTCCTATTGACTCGCGACTCGGGAGATTGAACCCGCTATCTTGTTTTCCCTGGAGGAGGAGACGATGCTGGCGCACCTGTTACAGGTATGCACCTTGCAAACTAGGGGGTAGCCGGAGCTGAAACGCACGCAATTCTGCTCCAGGGACCACCTGTTATCCCCCCCATGTAAAAAAAAAAAAAGAAGTGAGAAGGGGGGAGGGGGAGGTGCAACAGGAGCTGCTCCTTAAAGTTCTATTTTTTATTTGCTCCGAGATATAGAAACATTTGCTACAATAATAACGAGCCGATTATCAACCCTCCATGGGCCTGCATGAGAAGCATCTGCTGACCCTGGGAAACAGTTCGGCTGGAAAAGGCTCGCCTCTGCGGGTCCCCGACCCTCTGCTGAGCAGTGATCACACGTAGAAGGTTATACCCCCGGGCATCACACACTATGTATTTAGGAGTCCTCGTCAGCCAGTTACAGTACTGCCATCGGCACACCTCTTTGGCAAGGCCAGATGTCAGCCCTTCCTCCTGGCGGGTGGACATAAAGCAATCTGATCTCGGCTTGCTAATGGGGGAAACATTTATACACGACGTCTTATTTAGCGGTCAAAGGAGCACTCCTGCTTTCTTATTTTAACCCCTTCACTGCCAGTTTATTTTCATTTTTTTTGAAAGTTCCGATATTTACTGTGATTTTTATTGAAACCATTTGTAAAGGGACTGCGGTTTTAACACTTTAACTGAAGGGGTTAACACGGTTGGTTGAGAGGATACCATGGTTGCAAAAGCATTAAAGGAGCAATCCCTGCGGGCTTCTTTTTTTTTTAACATAGGTTTGAAGCAGGGGGGTCTCTGGAGTTGAACCCCATTTATTTCAGCTCCGGGGACCCCCTGCTTCCAGAGATACTTGCCTCCGTAGAGGGTGCCGGTATCTCTCTGCTTTTTAAAGCTCCTGCATTAAGTGGGCCAATAGGAAGCCGCACCGGATGATGTCACGGCTTCCTATTGGCCCGCAGGCAGGGTTGCCACCTCTCCTTGTTTGACCCGGAGACTTCGGGTTTTGCATACCTATCTCCGGGCTGCGGGTTTTTCAGTGAAATCTCCAGGGTGGCGGCGGCTCATGCATTTGACCTAGCACTGTCGGCCCGGGAGCTAAAGAAACTTGAAGGCCGCAGACTCCGGGTTTCGGGTACTTACCTCCGGCCAACGGGTTGCCGTTGTCAATCTTCGGGTGGCTGCGGGGTGCGGCGGCGTCTCCGGCATTGTCCATTATTTTCCTGTAATTCCCCCTCCAACTGCAGTAAACATGACTGTGCGGTGTCACAGGACGCCGCGTTGCCATGGCAACCGGACGCTACGTGCCGTCATGATGCTACGCGGCATCGCCTTGCCATGGCAGTGCAGCCACATTGCGTCCGGTTGCCATGGCAACGCGGCGTCATTTGATGCCGCGCAGCCATGTTCACTGCAGTTGGAGGGGGAATTGCAGCAGGGTGCCGGAAGACGCCGCCGCACCAAGTTAGGGGTTTTTTTCTCCCTCCCCGGGTTGGCCTTCAGTAGACGGTGGTAACCCTGCCCGCAGGGATTGGGAGCTTTGAAAAGCGCCCATTACATGAACTCCAGCTAGCAAGCGGGAGCCGCTACCGGCACCTACTATGGAGGTAAGTATCTCTGGAAGCAGGGGGTCCCCAGAGCTGAAATTATTAGGGTCCAGCTCAGCATACCCTGTTTTTTTTTAAAAAGGTCACTTGCATTGCTACTTTAAAACAATTAAAATAATGTGAAAAGTTTAACATGCAAAAAATAAATAAAAAAAAAAAACTTGGTACAAAAAAGTATTTGGAAGAGGCCCTGAAATAGAAAATATGACATGCTTATTTTTGGTACTCTTGGAATATCAAGCTGAGCACAATGCAAGAATCCCAGGGAAGCAATAAAACAAAGTGATATGAATAATGCATGGGAACGGCTACCTGACAGCTGCCAAAAGCAGCAATCTCGCGTTATTGACTTGTCAACATGCATAATTCGTTAAATAACACACTTGTAAATGCCAGTGACATTTCAGCCTGATATTTTCTGCAGCCACAAAGTGAGCCTGGCTTTATATAGCCGGGAGACCAATAATGTATTCGCAGGTTTGGTTTTCCATGCGATCATATCGGCTCCTTGTATCAAGTTGGATACTCCATGGGAGCTGGAAATAGTGGTGCGGGGAGTGCCGGCTAGGAATATTGCGGGATACGTTGCAGAGATGTGGTGCGCGGCCTCGTACCTTCTCCTTCGCCATCTCTTCCTGCAGGATCTCTCATCTTGGCGCCGCGACGTCAAATGGTGTCGCGTTGCCATGGTGAGGCAAACTGCAGGAAGAGATGGCAAAGGCATGAAAGTTACAGAGGCCCCGCACTCTCCCCCGGCAATCAGTTTCATTGTTGTGCGGCAGAGTGCAGGGCCTCTGTAACCACCAGGCTGGCACTGGGTGCGGGGGGTGCTTGGGTTCCTACATTTTTTTTGCACCCCACCCAAAAAATAGTTCCTGTGCTTCTGGGATATCCCATACAAAAGTATTAAAGCTTTTTTGGTGGGTGAGCAAAAATATTTTTTTAAGTGCACCAAAATATACATGCCAGACCCAGACAGTAATACACCAAGCCATGTTACACCAGGACAACTGTGAAAATGAACTTTGAAACTGATCAAGACCAATTTGTTTGCACCCGAGCTGTACTTTCTAAAAATTATTGCAACATTTGACTTTTCTAAGTAATCACAAAGGAGGGAGAGGGAATAGATGGTATGATACCTTTTATTGAACCAGAAAGTAGTTGATAAGTTACAAGCTTTCGAATCTCGCAGGGTCCTTCATCAGGTTTGCCTGATCCTGAGAGGTTGAAAAGCTTGTAACATAACTACTTGTTGGTCCAATAAAAAGGTATCATACCCCTCTTCCCTTTCCCTCCTTTGTTACCACGTGGAAGAAAGGACCAGCACGGATCCCCACCCATCTTTGCTTTTCGAAGCAAGACAATTTGGGTGAAATTAATGGGGTTTTTTTTTGGGTATTCAAAATTATTCGGTTTACAAGCATATAACCGAAGAATGTCCCAATAGGTACTGTGGACTACTGTACATACATCACTCAGATTGCATCAGCAGCTTGTGCATTCTGTAACAACACATTTATCAGTGAGTGAACCCAAAGCAGCTGTCAGCTCTCTAACCTGCTCATTGATCTCAGTCTTCAGGAGCTGGAAGTGATTCTTCACTAGTGACAACCCTCACATCACTCCATGTCTCCCAGCGTTTAGCTGCTTGTGTAACAGAGCTGCTCACTTCCTGTCTCCATGCACTTCATCAAAGTCAAGGGTATTAACTGCTGAACAATGTGTATACTATGACCATGGGCCATATGTCCCTGAGTCTCCTGAGTGAAAAACAGATGCACAGAATGTGTCTATTCAAATATCCTACTGAAAATAGTGTTGTTGTTGGTTTTTTTTTCACTCTAAAGACTTTGATAAAACATCCTCCAAAATGTGGTCTGTAGCCTTGACCAAAATGTAATACCAATGTGCTGTAACATAGAACTGGTTTCCTGAGCTTAATAACTGGTGTTGTATCTGCTCTGGTTACAGGTGCTCATGGCTACAACTGTGAAATAGACCTGCTTGCCACTTGGTCAACAGGTTATATACACCGTGAGCCCACTGCGGTTAATGGTACATAACACATCGGACTTGATTCTTTGTTGCCGGTGATTGTTGTGCGTGGTGTCACTGGGGACACGTGTATACTAAGCAGTGCTGCTCCATTGGACACCTTCCTGTGCTCAAAACCACCTTAATGGCGGTAACAGGGAGTTAACCCTGTCTCAATGAGGCTTCACTAGAAAGCCTCAGTGGCCTGAGTAATCCAGCAGGGAGCTGGTTAATTGCAGCTAAAAACAATTAACCAGTCTCCGCCTGGTCAATCAGACCAGTGTAAAAGCCTCCTGCTGTGAACTAACCAGGAGACTCTTGAGCACACAGGATTACTGTGTGCTCATTTCAAGACACCAAGGAAACAGATCTTTCTTCCAGGGTGCAGCAAACCCAGAAACCTACCAGAGGCTGGCCCCTCAGCGAACACCCATCCAGACCCAGAACCAGAGACTGACCTGAAGGGCCACCTGCTTTGACGTACTTCTTGAGACTTTGGGGTGATAGGCTGCTCGATAACTTGGTATGTGAGGTATAGCTCTCACACCAGGTCCCTATATTTTGCACTCAAAGTACATATTTTAGTGTTTTTATAATTTGATGTAATCATTAGGAATCCCATTATTCCTAGAGGAAAAGGTATTCCATACACCTTATATGTACCACTCACAAAACGAAAGATATAATGAAAATAATAAGGGCGAGCAGGCAGGGGTGCGCACGGGGAAAAGTTTGTGCACCCTGCGAGCAGGCAGGGGTGCGCACGGGGAAAAGTTTGTGCACCCTGCGAGCAGGCAGGGGTGCGCACGGGGAAAAGTTTGTGCACCCCTGTATTTGACTACAATTGCCGCCTGTAAGCTGTTTGAAGGCAAGCTGCTAAAACATAAACAATGTATCAGGGGGAGTCTGCTTTGGCTACCACGCTGTATAATGTATCGCCGGGCAACCTGGTCTAGAAGAACATCCGGACACCGCCACCTCACGTGTTGATGCCACAACGTCCGTTTCGTGTACTCGGCGTACGCTTCGTCAGGGGTGGAGGAGGTGATAGGCTGGTAAAGGGCTTTCCCCCCCAGCCTTGCAGATAGGGACTGGGGAAGTGAGTTGGCCCTTACACAGGGATAGGCTGTTTGTTTATTTGTATGGTGTACATTGTTTAAAGGGACAGGCAGAATAAAGCCATGTTTTAATTTCCCCAAATCTGTCTCCCAGTGTGTACCTCTGCACGTCTCTGCACATGGCCCATTCAGAAACTTATCAGGAAAGACTAAAGGTCATTAATAAGCACATTGTAGAAGATAGAAGGGAGAGGGGGGGGGGGGGGATATTATTGAAACATTCAAATTAATAAAAGGGTCTCAACACAGTACATGAGAGAAAGGGCAGTGCCAGAACAAGAGGCCATTATCTGATGCGGAAGGCTGAGGCTTCGGAAAATGCGAGGACGTTCTACTTCATGGAAAGGGGGGTGGATACATGGAATAACCTCCCAGCGGAGGAGTTAGAGATTCATACAATAAGGGAATTCAAAAATGCCTGGGATAGACATGCAACTATCTTGCATATGAATGAAAGCCGAGGATGAAATACATTTTACAGCAGATAGGAATATGGGCAAACTAGGTTGTTCTTATCTGCCATCAAATTCTAGATCTCTATGTAGTGGGCAATAAACTGTCTTATGGCATAGCGCTGCTTAATCAATATGGCCCTAAATTCTTACGCGACATATTACAAAATGATGAATTATGTGACACATTACCCCAAAGTTCCCAAAATCGACAGTATATAGAAAAATCTTACAAAAATAGCAAGGGAGAGATACACTCACTAAACCCACAAACAAGTATTAGAGGGTAGAGGGGTTCCACAAAGGTACAGTACAGGTAGATCAGAACATTTTTGGACCTGCACTTTTTAATGGACCGTTTTTCACCAGGCTACAAAAAAAAATGACAGGCGCTGCAGGGGGCACTTAACTGTTTCATTGCTAGCGTTCTTCAAAGCATTGCTAAGCCAAGTGCAACATAGTGTACACCTTTTTTTTGTCTTGCATTGAGCTAGCTCTGGAGTTTCCTGCATTTGCTATTGCTCACAACCGCTAGCTCTGTCAATTTGCTTACAGCCAAAGAAAACACACGTACCTCTAATTCTAGTTCATCTCTGTCCAATTCCTGGTGCAGGCCTCCCATGAACTCATTGGGGTCAAAATATTCGTGTGCAGACGAATGCCTAAAAAAAAAAAAGAAAGAAATCAAAGACGCTTAGGCCGCAGCCATAGTCATCCTAACGACCAAATATCATATTATTCAGATCTCTGTGAGATGTGGTTGCCAAAGAGCAAAAGCTTTACCCTATATTATTCATAATTAAAACGTACAAAATGGTGAGATGAAAAGATGTAGGTAATAAAACTAACCAACAATCCGTGATTAGGACAGAACTGGTGACTCCTGCTTTTAAAATGCAAATATTTAATTAATGCAACGGCAAGGTGTATGCTCATTAGGTGGCTTCGCCGCCGTTGTTATTAACCTGTCATTCATGTTCAGTGAACACAACAAAGGGATAAAACACATGTCGCTGCAGTCAGGATGAGAGTGGAAAAATACATACTGCTTCAATGATGGCAATTATAGCAATTTATGTTAAATAGGAAGTCCCATATAGGACCAACTTGAACTAATCATATGGATAATGGGTTCAATATTGATTGATGTCTTTAAAAAAAAGATCAGCAACTATAAATATTTGTAACAAATAAGTTTGGAAGCGGTCTTAAAAGTGTTCCTAAATAATGTAAAATGAGGACTTGTTTTAGTTCCCTTAACACAGCAGACGGGGTTAAAAAAAAAAAAACCCTCAAGCACTACCACAGTAGGCTGTCTGATGTGCATAATGTCTTATTCCTAGAAGTGCATGTCCCAATGATCTGTTGTCATTGAGAAGTTTGCCAGCCAATAGCAGCCGTCACAATGTCTGTCATGCTGGCAGTGACCTGCCAAGGGTTGTGAAGCAGCAGTCCATTGGTAGCCCACCGCGCTGGAATTCCTGCTCTCAGCTGGGTGGCTCACACTTGTTTCTGCCTCACATAACATGCTGGTGCTTATCACTTCAGCACAGAAACTGGGAGCCTGGATTTCTAATTATCGTGTGAATTTGCATGTGGGAGGTTGCATATTTGTAGCTAATGTCCACGCTTTCACTGGGGCGCGTCGTCTGTGCCTGAATGTTATACCCACAAGGGGAGGGGAGCGGTGGTACCTGCTGGGCTGAGGCTCGGAGGATGAATGTAGTGACTGAACTGGAACAGCCACATCATGTAATGGGGTTTGTGGTACAGAATGAACATTCTATCCTGTGTGTTACATAAAGAAGTGTGTAACTTAGTGGCAACGTGCCCCAGCTGTTCCTAAAGTCGTGAGCTTGTGTAATGCTCAAAAGCAACATTAAAATTAACAAATAGATAATGCCTAAGAATATATATCATGTTTGTAAGGGAAAATTGACTAAGCATTTCATGGGGAAACCAGTTACAACCAATGGGTAAATGTGTTGCTAATACAAATGTATCCATTCCTCCATGCTCCCATTACTTAATAATCCTATGTACCTCTGTCTACCTGCAGGCCGCTAAAATATGCTCTGTTTAGATCATAACTTCACATTAATTCCCATTTATACAGTATGACCTTGAATGTGTTGTGTGTGCTCCCACTTTACACAGTGATAAGCAATACAAAGCCGTGTCCCTTTATTTCACTGCTGTTGGTTGTAGGGGGTTTTAGGGCAGCGTGTGAGCCAGCAGCTGTAAACATTCGAGGTTCAATCCAGCTTCATGGGTCTCATTTCTCAAAAGAAAAAAAGCTTTAAAGGGTGCGCTGCTGTAATATGTCAAATGGAACGGAATGACAGCAGATTCTTTAATAGGTTTAATTGGAGCTTATTGCCTTTAAAAATGGTACAAATCTGAAACTTTTTCTAAATGTAGTTTGAAGTTTATCCAGGAAATGTTTGTAAACATTGTAGATTGAATTTTTAGAGATATACTGACCTCGTTTCTCGCTTTCTCCGGGAACCGCAAAGCTCCGGTAAGGCATCGCCACACAATTCGGCACTAATGGCCATTGACTTAAACAGCAGTGAATGCCGCTTGAGCCCAGATACCACATATCAGAGCTTTGTGAATCCCCTAACCCTCTGTCTCAAGTTGGTGCTCAGGGATAATTTTACCAATGAGGCAAAGAGACGCAAGACTGACAAGCACTGTCCACCCAGAACCCCGTTTCTAAACAAAAAGAGGAACCCGTTCAGACTTTCCAAAATGATTTAAAAGTACTTTAAATGGTCAGATTTTTAAGAAGTTGTCAACCACCCAGTTTTTACCTATTACTCTGCTCAATTAGACCCTTCATGGGGTTGCACCACTGAAGAGCTACAAGTAGTGTCCTACTCAACATTACGTACGGCGAAATCTTCATTTTCATGTAGGCTCCAAATAATATATCATTATCAAGCCCTTGAGTGCCAGAGGAGCTCTTAACCTGTCAAGGCCCTGTGTAGCACTTAAAAGTGTTAAGCGTTTGACAGGTAATACTTACTCTTCAGTTAAGAGATACGGGTCCAGTACAGTCACTGATGGGGTAGGAGAGCTCATTTTGGTCAAAGCCATGATATGTTCAAACGTTATTTCTGTCTGTGTTGCTGAATCAACGAGTTGCACATCAGCTGTAGGGCTGTATATTTTGGTGCGTGGGGTCCTCCTCAGGACTTGCACTACGATGGGTTCTTTGGCTGTTTTAAATGCTTCTACTGCCTGGTCATGTGTCGCTCTGGATAAGTCCTTTCCATTTACCTGTAGGAACAAATGGAACACAATAAATGGTCAGTGTCTCAAGAAATCTCACACTCTCATTTGTCATCCATCTCAAATTGAAGAAATATGTCATTAAAGTTTTTTTTATATGTTTAACACAAGCCTATAAGCTATAGAGGTTTATACCTGTTTAGATAAAGCTGGATTTTATTGACACAGGCAATACAGAAACACATTATGACAAGCTCCTCGTATTACACCATATAATAACTTGTCAAACCACCCAATGGTACACGCAGGCCTAATATGTGCAGAGAAGTGGCTCAGTGAGTAAAGACACTGATTGTAAACAATGACACTGAGTTTGAGTCAGGGGAACCTTCAATTCCCGATGACAACTCTGTGCTTGACTTGACTCTGGGCAAGTCACATTAATCTCCAAAAACATAAGCTCCTCTGGTCAGGGACTGTGTCTGTAAAAATATGTACTGTGCACTATATACTATATACTGTAATTGTGAAGTGTTTTGAGTCCCATTGGGAGAAAAGCGCTCTAGGAAATAAAGTTATTAAAATAACTTACATTGCTGATACAAAGCTCATGCTGAGACAAATACAATCAGTGAAAGTTGTATAGTATTGTATGTTTTTATTTATACAGCGCCATAAATATACATAGCGCTTCACAGTAGTAATACATGTTGTAATCATATAAATAACAAATAATATAAATAACAGGTCATGGGAATAAGTGCTTCAGACACACTGTAAGAGTAACATTAAGGAAGAGGAGTCCCTGCTCATGTGTCCAGGATTATCCACAGTGCTATTCGTATGCTTCTTTAAGCAAGTGTGTCTTAAGGTGAGTCTTAAAGGTGGATAGAGAGGGTGCTAGTCGGGTATTGAGGGGAAGGGAATTCCAGAGGTGCTGGGCAAAAAGTGAGAAAGGTTTAAGGCGGGAGAGGGCTTTAGATACAAAGGGGGTAGAAAGAAGACATCCTTGAGAAGAACGCAAGAGTCGGGATGGTGCAAAGAGAGAAATTAGGGCTGAGATGTAAGGAGGGGCAGAAGAGTGTAAAGCTTTAAAAGTGAGGAGAATTGAGTGTGAGAAGCGGGATTTGATCGGAAGCCAGGAGAGGGATTTCAGGAGGGGAGACGCGGAGACAGATTTAGGAAAGAGTAGAGTGATTCTGGCAGCAGCGTTTAGGATAGATTGTAGGGGAGACAGGTGAGAGGCAGGGAGGCCGGACAGCAGGAGGTTGCAGTAATCGAGACGGGAGAGAATGAGGGCCTGATTCAGAGTTTTAGCAGTCGAGTAACAGAGGAAAGGGCGTATCTTTGTGATATTACGGAGGAAAAAGCGACAAGTTTTAGAAACATTTTGAATGTGAGAGGAGAATGGGAGAGAGGAGTCGAGTGTGACCCCTAAGCAGCGTGCTTGGGCTACTGGGTGAATGATCGTATTTCCAACAGTGATGTGGAAGGAGGTAGTAGGGCCAGGTTTAGGAGGAAGTATAAGGAGCTCTGTTTTTGCCATGTTAAGTTTCAGTCGGCGGATGGCCATCCAGGATGATATTCCAGAGAGACATTCAGAAACTTTGGTCTGTATAGCAGGTGTAAGGTCAGGGGTTGAAGGGTAAATTTGTGTGTCGTCAGCATAGAGGTGATATTTAAACCCAAAAGATGTGATTAGGTCATCTAGAGAGAGTGTGTAAAGAGAAAAGAGAAGGGGTCCCAAGACAGTTAACAAGTATCAGAGAGTTCACTCTCTTTTGAAGAAGCAATATACAAAATATAAGAAACTGTCCCTTTAAAAACACAACATACTGACAGAAATATGATTACATTTTAGTCCAGTAGGAAGAGTTCTGTACAAGCTGTAAGTTCCACAGCCTCGTAAACCCCCCAGTATTCATGCTAAAATCTTTGCTCTGCAATGTTCATACTTCCCAGCCTGCTCAGCCATATCAGACTTCAGATACAATATAAGAGATTGAAGAGATACACATTTTAGCGGTAGAACACCTCCTTATAACGTTGTTAAGTAGGGTATATTGCTCACATTGAACTGAGGTGTTTTGTAGAAAATAAAAAAGTAACAGAGACCAAAGGAATGAAGAATTAATTTATATGAAGCTACATTAAATAATCCATCAAGGAAATGGGATGGAGAAAGCATGGAGCACCTAGCATTCAGTATCCTGCACCATTCCTCAAAATGTCGCCATCGCAATGTGGAGCTATTCTCTTGATCCCTACAAAATAAGGATTCGGTTCTCGGCTCCTATAAGTTCAAACGCAGAAATGTCCCTCCTGGTACCAGGCAAGAGGTTCTAACACAGGATTGGACATGTCCGACCTGCATGGGTTGATAACTAACCCATAGCTGACTGTGTCCAAAGACGGAATGTTTAAGGATGAGTGTGGTTGTTAGACTTGCCATGCTAAGAAGAAGGATATGAAACACACCCCACACAATGCGCACTATTCATTCCCTTTTGGGATGTGAACGTGTCCATCACATTCTTTATAAACCAGTGATTTCAACATCGTTTTTAGACTGAGCAGGAACTGTCCCTGTTATTAGGATTCGGGAGTGTAGCTCTTATTTATTTTATACAAATGCTTCCCTTATAGGGAGGCCACTCCTGATGGTTTCATGGAGAAGGTCTAACAGACAGCGCCAGTTTTACAGCTGAAATCCTCTCACGTGCCTCTTTTTCTACTGTCAGCTTTTACAATTCCCTGTATTACAATATACTGCCTCTTTTGTAAAGCGCTGTATACATTGTGGGTGCTATATAAATAAAAATACACATGCATATACAGTATATGGTCATTTGCTGTCTCCACACCCAGCAGAGCTACAAGCACGTCACAGTTTAAGGGGATAATGCTAAAGCTAAATAAATGAATGTTTCCAAAATTGTAATTATTAAAAGCCAAGGGCATTGAAAGGACACTGCCTGTTGATGGACATATGAGGAGGGGGAGGGGTTTACGAAGGTCTCAGCTACAAAACGGGTGCAAAATAATTTTACCCGATTTAGCAAAGGAGAAACTCCAAATGCCTGCATTTTCTTTGCTACATTTGATGCTATTTTTGGACTGATGTTGCAGCTGGAAAACTTGAGTAAATAGACCCCCCAGGCTGCAAAACGTGTGCCAAATTTGGCTCTGCAGCTCAAATATACTTTTGCAAGCAGCACTGCTGTAAGGTGTGAGGTTAGAATGGTAACCCAACCCATGCAGTTCCAAAAACGCTGGTATTTCTTTCTCATCAATTCATATCGGGCACACTTTAAATGCTAACCTGTTAGCTGCTGGTATGAGCTAGCATCAACTTTTCATGATAATGCCACAAGGAGGTTCATAAAACAAAATACACACTATATATATATATATATATATATATATATATATATATATATATATGCAAATATAACTGTATGCTCATCTGCATGTCTTAGGCAGGTCTGCAACCCCGCCTTTCCCCATTATCACCCAGCATACAGCACTTCCACTGCAGCAAGGGATTCTGGGAAATGACATGCAAATGAGCACACAGTGTCACTTTTTGCCTCAATAACCATTTTTAACATGGTTCCCTATATATATATATATATATATATATATATATATATATATATATATATATATGCAAATACAACTGTATGCTGTATACAGTTGTATTTGCATATTTGCTTTCCTGTGGAGGGTTTTTGTCACTTTTTTTACTCACCATAACTTAACTCAGTATTATATATATAATGTACACTTACTGTACATATATACATACACACATAAAATCCAGAGACAGGGCACTCACGTGGTAGTAGATGAAGATTTTCAAAGGTGCATACCATCCAAGTGTCAGCAAAGCAGCACAAAGATAAAGAAAACGGGACAGGCACTCCGATGTGTATCAGGTGAAAATATATTCTCTAATATAAATGTTATATATTTTCAATACATTTTCACCTGATATACATTGGAGTGCCTGTCCTGTAAATATATATATATATATATATATGTATATATATATATATATATATATATATATATATATATATTTATTTATTTCTTCCCTAAGCAGTAACATAACAAAACCACAGGTATAGACACCAAATTCTCATTACCAACTTGCAGATAGTTTAATTAAACAGCCTTTCAATGCATCACCATTTACAGTCACAGGGGCTGCAGCACAGTGCTCTGCAGTGAAGGGGTTAATATTTCACACTCCACTCTGCAGAGAGCCAGATAAGCATCATGCGAGCCAAGTATGTCTCCCATGCAGGGAGCAGGTGCTGGTATTTCATTGCTGGGATTCATCGAACAGCAAATAGCAACTTGAGCACATGCAATTCTGAAGACTAATGTATTTGAACCAATATCTCTCGGCTGTTTACTTGGTCAACACACAGAATGAATGCACGGCTCTCGCTGACTGTGGAGGTGCGTTTGAGCTAATAACATGTGCAGCCAGTTCCTCCAATGGTGGATATTACAAAGAACCGCTTGAGTGTTTCAAACTCCCAGAGAACAGCTATTATTGTAATAAGAAAGCGGAGCGTAAGCTCTTGTAGATGCTATTTAATGCTTCTCTGCCCCACTAGAGTCTATTGATCAAATATCCAGAAGAACTGTTTTTCATTGCATTAAATAAACTGCAGCAAATAAAAAGGAGACATGGCAGGCGCTGATTGTGTAGCCGGGATTCACTAAGCTCTGATGCAGGTTATCACACCGCAATCCCACGTTGGCTTGCGTTGACCTGAATGCCAGTAGACGCAGGATCGTGGCGCGATAACCTATTCTGGCTCGGACAGGCCTGTAACCCTGCTTTTCACCATTATCTCTTCGCATACAGTGCTTCCACTGCAGCCAGGGATTATGGGTAATGACATGCAAATGAACGCAGTGTCACCTTTTGCTTCATGTCCATTTTAACATGGAACCCTATACGTGTATGCCTGAAAAGCTGGGGGTCCATGTTAAAATGGACATGGAGCAAAAGGTCATTTCCCAGAATCCCTTGCTGCAGTGACAACACTGTATGCTAAGAGATGATGGTGAAAATCAGGGTTACAGACCTGTGTGAGACGTGAATGTGCTCACAAATTACACTTTTATTTGCTGTATCCCATATGGTGGAGGGTTTTTGTCTTTATTTTTTTACCCATCATCTTATACTATATTAGTGAAAGCACTGTATGTTTGCCTGCCTGCCTGGATGTCCGGTGTCCCTAGGGGAATCTCATTGGTCCCTTGGCCCGCCCGCCCCCGCACACCTCTCATTGGCCTGAGGCGGAGTGAACGGGCCAAAGGACACACCAGGGACACACACACACACAGGGAACACAGGGACACACACACACAGGGGGACACACACAGACACAGACACACACACACACACACACACACACACACACACGGACACACACACACACACACACACACACACACACAGTGACAGACACACACACACACACACACACACACACACACACACAACACACACACCACACACACACACACACACACACACACACACACACAGTGACAGACACACACACAGTGACACACACACACAGTGACACACCACACACACACACACACTGTTACATACATTAGCGGGGTCACAGTGTTAGCAGCACCCGCGCGCACCTCCTCCTCTCCCCGTGTCTCCCGCGCTTTCACCCCGACCCCCCTCCCCCGGCGCCGCTACAGTCAGCGGGACACACACACTATTATTACCCCTTGAGCCCCCCCCCCCCCACCCCCCAACCCAGTGTCAGCGGCCGTGCGAGACCCCCCCTCTATATCTCCCACCTCTCCCCCCCCCCACACATATACATGCCCCCCCTCCCCGGCGCTACAACTCACCCCTCCCCGGCGGGGGAACAGCCAGTGGCCAGGCAGGCTGCCTCGCGGCGCCGAGTGCCCAAGATGGCGGCGCCCGGGACACAGCGGGGGAGCGGCCACAACACGCTGCCTCCCGCCTCAGATCCACGTGGGACCTGCCCGGATGGGTGAGTGAGCGGCCTTCACCTCCCCTCCACCCCCCTTCACCTCGCCTCCACCCCCCCTCCCCTCCAGTGTCAGTGTCTCCCCGATACCCCCCCCCCCCCCGGCGCCGCTACAGTCAGCGGGGAGAGAGCGAGCGCCCGGGACACAGCGGGAGAGCGGCTACAACACGCTGCCTCCCGCCTCAGATCCACGTGGGACCTGCCGGACGGGTGAGTGAGCGGCCTTCACCTCCCCTCACCCCCCATCACCTCCCCTCACCCCCTTTCACCTCCCCTCACTCCACTCTCCCTTCCACCCCCTCACCTCCCATTTACCTCCCCCCCTCCACCCCCCTTCACCTCCCCTCCACCCCCCCCCCTTCACCACCCCCCCCCCTTCACCTCCCCTCCACCCTCCTTCCACCCCCCCCCCCTTCCACTCCCCCCACCCCCCTTCACCTCCCCTCCACCCCCCACCTTCACCCCTCCCCCTCACCTCCCCTCACCCCCCTTCCCACCCCCCCCTTCACCTCCCCCTCCCCCCCCCCCTCCCCCCCCCCCCCCCCTTCCACTGCCTCCCCCCCCTTCCCACCGCCTCCCCCCCTTCCTCCACCTTCCCACGCTCTCCCCCCCTTCCACCGCCCCCCCTTCCCCCCGCCTCCCCCCTTCCCCCCGCCTCCCCCCTTCCCCCCCCTTCCCACCCGCCTCCAGCCCCCCTTCCCACCGCCTCCAGCCCCCCTCCCACCGCCTCCCCCACCGCCTCCCCCCACCCCTTCCCACCGCCTCCCACCCCCCCTTCCCACCGCCTCCCCCCCCCCTCCCACCGCCTCCCCCCCCCCCTCCCACCGCCTCCCTCCCCCCCTTCCCACCGCCTCCCACCCCCTTCCCACCGCCTCCCACCCCCCGCCATCCCACCGCCTCCCACCCCCCGCCATCCACCGCCTCCACCCCCCGCCTCCCACCTCCTCCCACCCCCCGCCTTCCCACCGCCTCCCACCCCCCGCCTTCCCTCCGCCTCCCCCTTCCCACCTCCTCCCCCCTTCCACCACCTCACCCCTCCCCCCCCTTCCCACCACCTCCCCCCCCTTTCCACCACCTCCCCCCCTTCCCACCACCTCCCCCCCCTTCCCACCACCTCCCCCCCCTTCCCACCACCTCCCCCCCTTCCCACCACCTCCCCCCCTTCCCACCACCTCCCCCCTCCCCCCTCCCACCACCTCCCCCCTCCTCCCCTTCCACCACCTTCCCCCCTCCTCCCCCCTTCCCACCACCTTCCCCCTCCTCCCCCTTCCCCCACATCCCCCCTTCTCTCCCTTCCACCACCTTCCCCCACCCTCCCCCCTTCCCACCCCCTTCTCCCCCTCCCCCTTCTCCCCCTTTCCACCACCTCCCCCCTTCTCCCCCTTTCCACCACTCCCCCTCCTCCCCCTTCCACCACTTCTCCCCTTCCCCCCCCGCTCCCCTTCCCCCCTCCGCTCCCCCTTCCCCTTTCCCTCCGCTCCCCTTCACCCCCCCCTCCGCTCCCCTCCACCCCCCCCTCCGCTCCTCTTCCCCCCCCCTCCACCTCTTTTCCCCTTTCCCCTCCCACCCCCTCCCACACTTCCCCCCCTCCTCTACCCTCCCCCCCTCCCCCACCCTCCCCCCCTCCTCTACCCCTTCCCCCCCCCTCCTCTCAACCCTTCCCCCCCTCCTCTAACCCTTCCCCCCCCCCACCCCTCCTCTAACCCTTCCCCCCTCCTCCACCCCCTTGCCCCCCTCCTCCACCCCTTGCCCCCTCCTCCACCCTTGCCCCCTCCTCCACCCCTTGCCCCCTCCTCCACCCCTTGCCCCCCCTCCTCACCCCCTGCCCCCCTCCTCCACCCCTTGCCCCCCTCCTCCACCCCTTGCCCCCCTCCTCCACCCCCCTCCTCCCCTCCCGCCGCCCCTTCGCCTTCATGCCCGCCTCCCCACCCCCGCCTCTGCCTTTCACCCGCTCTGCCTTTCACCCGCCCTTACTCGGCCGCCTCTGCCTTTCACCCACCGCCTCACAGCCGCTGCACGCACTCAACAGACACCCGCCACACTCGACACATACCTGCCGCCACACACACCTGCTGCCTCCCGCCCCTACGCACCGACATCACTGACCCACCGCCTCAAACCCTAGCAGGACCCCCACTCACAGACAGCACTCACAACCCACGCGCCAGCCGCCGCCTCACACCCTTGCAGGACCCCCACTCACAGACAGCACTCACAACCCACGCACCACCCGCCGCCTCACACCCTAGCAGGACCCCCACTCGCACACAGCACTCACAACCCACGCGCCACCCGCCGCCTCACACCCTAGCAGGACACACGACTCAGATTTTTACATCACTTATGCCACCAAAATATACATTGTACTGTGGTGTGGTTACAATAAACCATTTTTATACAACATCGTATTACATTTTCTTCCATCTTTCTTTTCAATATTATTATCCAACCTTTACAACAAATACTCACCTATTGTTCCACAATTTATAAATAATACTACCTATTACGCATTTACATCCCGGGCAACGCCGGGTCTCTCAGCTAGTAACTAATATAATGTATGGAACTGATGTACCCACAGAGGCAAAGTCACCGCATCTTATAGTCCTTATAGTCCTTGAGGAAACACAGCACAAATCCCTGCTACAGGGCTGAAGGAGCATTTCCTCTTTTAACATTGTTGATACCTTGGGGTCTGTAAGTAGTCGTATGTGAGAAAACAGGAACCCCAGGACTGGTGATATCTCAGATTATAGAAAATATGCACATACTCACTGGTCAACTTCCTGCTCACTGCGCATATCTGTGCTGGTGAATTCATCCTTCCCTGTTCCTGATTAGAACCATACTACTGAACATTTATGGCAACCTGGGAGTCCTCCAGGATACTCGATACTCCAAGACAGGGGTAACATCGCCAGTTCTTTTAGCAGCAGACACAAATGATGATGCGTAAAAACAAAACACAATATGTAAAAAAAAAACAATTCCTAGTTGTCTGGAAACATCAAAAGCGATCGGTTCCCAAAATGAATACTCCAATAAGGACCTGCACTATAAACCTTCAGAGAGCCCTTACGGTGTTCTCAGGACTTCACGAGAGCGTACGTCCCAGGGGCCTATAGAACATTGTGAGAAGGCACTTTTGTTCGTTTTTAGAAGAGATTCACATCCACAGCTCTCCACGAACACGATCAGAATTGAAGAGGAAGGGGGTGGGGGGGGGGGGGGGGGCGCTACCATGTTATCGATACACAAGTAAATGTGAGGTTGCCGGAAAGGTCAAGTAACAAAACTTTACCAAATTTACTAAATAGTGCTAAAACTTTCGTACACCTTAAGAGACGTTAAATTCAATGTGATGTACTAAGGGCTAACATTGTTTACTAAATCTATTTAAAGAGCCAAATCGAAGCATGCACATTTATTTATTGTTAACATGTGATTGAAGCAGGGGGTCTCCGGAGCCCAGCCAAATTAATTTCAGCTCTGGGAACCCCCTGCTTCCGGAAATACTCATCTCCGTAGAGGGTGACGGTAACCACTCTGCTCGACTAGCAGGGTTTGTGTAATGGCGAAGCTTCAAAGCTCCTGTGCCTTGCGGGCCAATAGGAAGCTGTGATGTCATCCGGTTCGCCTTCCTATTGGCACACGTGACGCAGGAGCTTTAAACTTTCCTAAAATACCAGCACCCCCTTTGGAGGTCTGTATCTCGGGAAGCCAGGGGGTCCCCAGACCTGAAATGAATGCGATTCAGCTCCGGAGACCCCCTGCTTCAATCCTATGTATAAAAAAAAATAAGAAAATTAAAATCGGCTTGTGTTGCTCTTTTAATAATGATCTTACGTCCTTTCTAAAGGACATATTGTACTGCAACACATGGACATCAATTATTCTCATAATGGCAATATGTAACCATTGGGTCCTACAGAGCGTTGTAGGTTTCTCTCAGTAACAGCGTTATAGGATTAGATCGGGCTACAGTTGGATGGATCTTGCAGTTTGGAGTTTGTGTTTTCAGCATTTTGTTAGGAAGAAACCTCCACTTTTTGGTGTCTACAAACAGAAATGACATCATGTTGTGCCTCTGAAAACAAAGTATGTTGTTGATGCAGCTGCCTGTCCAATTTTTTTGTGTTTTCTATCCCTTTGCTGCCATGAATAGTAAACATTTGTATGCATTAAATGGCTTGTTGGCTGCTCCTTATTTCAGCATGGCAGGGAGGAAAACGTTGTATTCTCGAGCATGATTAAGACGCTATTCTGTGACAGAAACCTGTGCCAACCCTGGGGAAATGTGGTACAGAAATGCTAGTTTCATAGTTCAATAAAGGTGTCTGTGCTCTATCCAAGGCTCCTTTATGGTCCAATAAACATCTTTAGTGAGTTCTTGAGAAGCTTGAATTTTAAGAAAAAGAGAGCAGAACTTTAAGGAATTAGTGGGACATCAGAAACTCCCCTTTTCTGTGGCCCTTTCCTCTTGAATTTTTTCGAAAGAAGGTTCAGGGTACAGGCTCATTCTGCTTGCAGTTCTAGTTAATCCTCCTTTTCTTTTGCCCGGACAGACAGTCTTTCTTTTGCCCCTCCATGGGCGCCATTCACTACCATGCGTTAAAAGGCTCAGACTCAATCCTCTGCCATAGGAGACAAATTGCATGTGTTCAGTCTACTGTTACTTGGATAGAAAATACAAAAACAGCCATGGACTTGCTGCTAAATGGAACCCTTTCAGTTTGAATGGACGTTTCTTTCTAATTCAGCAGTTCATGTTTATGACCCCATCGCCTACTGAAAATGAACATGCTGCCAAAAAAAGCAATACTGTATATGACCGCACATTTCCAACCATCAAACGCTGCTTAGCGAACAGTGATCGATGAAACTTTATTGGCTTCTGGTAGTGATTCCACCTGCTAACCTTCTTGAAAATATTTATTGCACGAGAGGAGAGGAGGAAACAGCATGGAGCGGAGAGATGTGTGTGTGTCTCTCTCGAGTGAGTCGCACCTTTCACCATTGTATCCAGTATTTTTGGAGAAGCCACCTGGCAACCCTAATCACAAATACATATAATGCTGGGAATTGAATACAGGAGTGTGGCTTTAATCTATTTCAGCAAAGAAGGAGAATGGCGATTAGGAAACTGGCCTCTGAAGTGGGATAATTGGTTAATATCCAATAGAGTATAGGTGGCAAAAGACTGTGTAATACACAGAGGCACATATACATTATTAAAAGCATCCCAGACAGGTACAGTATGGATGCAGTTGGTGTCTCCATATGCATTCTGTGCTGTTCCTTAGTGCTAATAAAAATAAAATCTGAACTTTCCCTTCATAATGAATTAATATAATGCAAGGCGTTGATGTGATTTGCACTTTATTGCTCCATGTTTCTTTTCGTCTTCCGATGTGTCCCTCCCTGCCACCTGCTTTGTAGCAATAAGCAGATGTATAGATGGGTTGGGGGATGAGCAGCTCCGATCTCAGCCATGGCACAGTATTCAGTACATGGGGCCGCTTTACTATTAGAGAGAACTAACGATCCAAACAGGACAGAAGTAAGTGCAGTTTGCGATGCTCATGAGAAGCTAATCCCCAAATCTAGTTCCACCACCGGTCCAACGACTAAAAGAATAAAGGAACAGCACGATGTTTCAAGAAAATGTAAACAAAGTGTAATGGTTCAGTCCTGAAGCACTGTAACTTAATGTAAGATGGACATGTTCAGTACATACTCTTTCAGCTAAAATGTTGACTGCTGCAGCTTCTTGGTGGTTTACTTCAGTATTTTTAACCCCTTCACTGCTTTCGTAGCTAGAAAAGAATGACATCCTCATGGTAGTCAGCCAGAACAGTGTGGGGAAGAGAGGAATATTTTGGTTGCGAGTATGTATGTATGTATATCTTTATTTATATAGCGCAAAAAAAGTGTACTCAGCGCTTCACAACGAATACAGTACAAGGAATTATAATAATACAATAAGCGCAGCAAAATCAGACAATAGGAAAGGAAATCCCTGCCCCGAAGAGCTTACAATCTAAGTGGTATGATGGGAGACTTAAACAGACAGCAGGTAAGGGAAAAAGTGCTGTAGATGGCAGTGCTTGGCCACAATGATTGGTACGAGTGACTGGGTGTGGGACAGTAGCTATGAGTGCAGGCTATTGGGATGCTTCATTTGCAGGGTGAGTTTTAAAGTTAGTCAGTAGATAGGTTAACACCATAAGGCTAAGGCCCCGCTGCCTCAGACCGCGCACCCGCACTGCAGACAGGCGACGCGTGGAGGCACTTAACCGCTATATGCAGTCTGTAGGGAACAGGAGCTGGAAGGGGGGGGCGTGGTTTGAGCAGAGAGCTCTCCGTGCTGTCCCCCCCTCCCCCATCAGTCCCCCACCCCCCCAAACCCATATATATATATACACACACACACACACACTCCCCCCCCCCTACATTTTGGAGGTCGGGGAAGCTGCCTCTAACTCCAGACCCGGCGCTGATTGGCTCACCAGCGCACCACGTGACGCGTCACCGCTCGGGATCGCAATTCTCTTGCATCCACTGGCGACTGACGCGTCACAGCGCGTAGTGAGCCGTGCAGCGAGGGGGGACTGGGATCGGCTCAGGAGGATTCCCCTGCTGGTGAGTAATGCGCACGCGGCAGCCGCACGTGCCGCCAGACGCAGCGGGACCAAAGCCTTAGCAGGTGAAGAGGTAGCAGGGAGGCATGGGTGAGAGCAGACATGTATATGGCTGGGTCCTCCTTACAGGTACCTCCTGTAAGTTCTCTGAACAAGGCATGCTGCGGGTGTTATTGTCTTCAATTGAGTCAGTAACACAGACAGTGATCCAAGTATATGGCTCACTTGAGATCTTTGGCAAACATTTAAGGAGGCAATCCAAGCGGCACTTTAAAAATCTTTTTTTTCGGGGGTTCAATATATGCAGCCGTTGATTACATTTATTGAAAACCAATTACCTACGCTGCCGATCGATTCATTATCCCGTGATCGATCAGCAAAGATCCGGCTTCCCAGGGTTCACGTAATGGCTGCTTTTCAGTTTCAATCAATCCTTCAGTCAGTGTAACTCAGCAGCTACAATGTATCCTTATATTACTAAGGTAACATGATCTATTGTTACAGTTTGCAGCTCAAACTGCTGGGAACATTTGCAACAAATTATCCCAAACAGGAAAGTGTTGCAAATATCTTGCACTGCTTGGGAGGTGGGCTAAAACCTGCTATAGAAATCAAAGGATGCTTTAAAACTCATTAAAATTTATTTTAAGAGTTGAATAAAAACTAAAAAACAGTAAATACTGTATTATCTAATACTACAGATTTTTTTTTTTAAACATACAAGATTTCACGTTTTGCTGCTTTCACCAAGATGTCTAATCTTTTTTATGTAATATTTTTAAACATCCTGTTTTCTTTTCAAATGTACGAAGATGCCAAAAAACACACTGATATTTCAGAAATGCAAATGCAGAAAACAATGCACTTCCCACAACACCCTCCTACTGCCTCTAAGTTCTCCCTAAATACCACATAGATTGTAAGCTGTTCGGGGGCAGGGACTCTGTTTACTATACGATATAAATAAAGATATACATACATACATATAGAAATTAAATATGAGAAAACAATGTTTTACGTTGCTAAAAGAAAGTATTGCATGGGCTGCGTATAAGAAAGAATATTCTCACGGGCCTCTCTATCATTTTGTCTCGAGCTGACTGTTTAATTGCTTATTTGCTCATAACTGCAGATCCCTCCATTCACATGGATTTATATGTAATAAAAGCGCGTTCCATGTGGGGATTCACACCGAGGCACTGCATTATTCATCTGCAAGTCAAGGGGAAAATTTCAATTGCCAGTTTCTGATGAATGTCTAATTAGGCAATAGGAACTTCTAAGCCGTACACAGGGGCCACTATCATTACAGGGCAGTTTTCTGAAGATCGTGGATCTTCCGGTCTGTCAAACGGAGGATTTGCCGTTTTTTCCAACGCAGCTGAACTGATTTAGTGGTGGAAATCTCGGCTAGAACAAAGCCATTGGAGTTAGAGTTTTGTTTGAGCCAGCACACACCAACTTTGATGCAAGTGTGATAGGTTCACAGCACTTATTAATGAGGGTCAAGTTGATATGTTGTCACTATACTGCCATTAACACAGCACTTCGCTGTAATAACTTAATGGGATGGAGTATGGGCCATGATAAGATACAACCTGTGCAGCCCTGCCCATTACACAGGCAGTGAACAGGGCACATAAAGTCCTTCTTCTGATGCTTAACCCCTTTGAAGCACATGCACTTCTCAAAAACCAAGTGATGCACATTAATAAAATATATATATATTTACCATTATAAGAACAAAATGGTACTGTATGAAATCTGGTTACCAATATACTTACCTAACAAAAACAACTGTAAAGTGGACTTGTGATTCTGGCTTTGGGCTCTGAAGGGGCAGTGTCTAGTCGGAAGTCAAGAAGAAGCACAATGACCTTGGGCAACATACTGTACCTGGCATCCAGTTCCAATATCGGATCCAAATATCTTTTGGGGAATAGTTTCATCGTATCTGGCCTATTCTGCTACGTACAGTTAATCCTACACTGACTGGCAGTGCTATCTTAAAACGCACATTTAAGGGAATAAATGGCCAATTATAGCTGACGACTCACGTCTGGGGGGGAGGGGGTCATTGAGTACAAAAATTTATGTACAATTGTATTGTATAGCGCTGCTAGTTTTATAAAGTGACATAAAGTGACATGCCCGAGGTCACAAGGTGCCGACACCGGGAATTGAACCAGGTTCCCCCAGGGTCTTTACTCACTGAGCCGCTCCTTCTCTCTCATATCTCATTATCTATCAAATTGTCCTCACTGATAATCAGATGTCCAAGCAACGGCGCCACCTACTCAGCGCCAATACCTTATAATGCGTGTTTGCCCACATAAATCCAGGTCATCTGGGCAACTTTCTTGTGCCCTCTGCTGATAATCCCCAGTACCCCCCAGATGAAGGCATTTTTCACCACCTCTATACTAGAGACAGGGTAACCCACTTAGACCCAGATCCCCAAAAGGGTGCTAAACTTTACTCCCATTGATATGAAGCTTGGCACTCTTTCGTGAATTTGGGCTTTAATGTGATGTGCATTTCGCAAACAATAATACATTATTATAGGTGTCACATAACTCTTCCTTATCATACTGCACAACATACTGTAGCCACTGACTGAATCATTTTCTGAAACAAGCAAGAAAACGTGGAGCAGAGTATCTGTTTACACGAGTTGTATTTCATACACAAATCATTTCAGGGGCTACAAGCAGACTTGCTACAAAACTCCACATACTGTATCCCTGCTGCTGCAGAGTGAGACTTCGGCCTCCAATCAACATGCTGTGAAGCCACCTTCTCCTTACTAAGGAAGATTTGATCCCCATCCCAATAAATATATTGATGTGTAAAAGTACCACGGGGTGTGTGTGTGTGTGTGTGAGATATGTCAGCCCTGCATGACAATGTCTGTAGGGATCTGGGAGAAGAAACAAAGTAACCTTCTTGTTCCAATTACATACAATGTCATCTTGCATTAGGCAAAACAGACAGATAATGATTACCAGCAAACAAGAAGCGCAGAATTAAGAGCGTAAATGTGTCAGCCGGTCACTTGTACAGTCAAATTATAGTAAAGGGGTTTGGGAAAGAAGTAGATCATTTGAAATCCGAGATATTTTTTATTAGAGCCACATAAGACTTCAATTCCAATATATCATGTGCATTATCGTAGTGTTATCATACTAGATGTGGAGATATCACCATGGTATAATATTAAATAAGCTATGGGAAGCCACATGGAAGTCTGTACATTGCTTCAGGGATGTACATCAAGGTGCAACAATGTAACGGCAGCAACTGAAGAGTTTTCCGGTCCAGGGCAGGGTGGATGGATATGACCTCAGTGGGATATGACCTATATAGATTCAGACATGATACAGATCTCATTAATGGAGTAATCCCTCCTAGGACCAAAAGTTAACTAATTCCAGTGACATGTTTAAGGCGTCTCATCTGGGTGGCTGACACCTTTTTTTTTTCTTTTTTTCTCAACTTTGTTTTTATTAGTTTTTTGTGCATACACATCATAGAGTACAGAATATTGTCAAGTGTTTCAGGTATACACCAAACTTACAGGAACAATTTACGAAGAACGGACGGACATTGGGGGGACCACAGGACAGGACAAAGACAGACTGACAACATCTAGGGACAGGGCAAAAGGGGGAGGGTGGCGGGGAAGGGATGGGGGAGCGGCCTGGGAGACTGGGGAGGGAAAGGGAGATAACATGAGGGAGGAATACAAACATATAACACATATAAACATCATGAGAACCGTATTGGTCCTGAGAGACCTCGGGTTCAATGCCCGGTGGAGATATTTTCTCCCTGGACCCCCCTCCCCCCTGGTCCATCTCCGTGGCTTCCATAACCCGCCACGGATCTCCGGGTCGATGCCAGGTAGGTGGGACACGACCCCCCTCCTGGTGAAGACGCACATGCCTGCAGGCAGAGTGGTGGCTGCACCCCCCCCCGCCGGCAACTATGTGCGTTTCAAAACCTAACAATTAACTTCACTTCTATTTTTTTTTTTTTAACTCTTATTAACCTATGCTTAACCTTTTGACTACCTTGAATTCTTCTCATGAGCTCTTATTTCTTATCTAAAACTAAAACTACAAACCCTACGCTACTCCTGCCCTTACTACCGCTAACTACTTCTTCCCCTCCTTATCTACTCCCCTCTACTCCCTGGCTCGGGCGACCTCTCCCTTTCCCCCTCCCTCTGGGGTCATACCTAACCACTCGCCGCCGCATACCTGTTATCCCTGTATTGTGCCCCCTGCTTGCAACGCTCCTTTAACGCTCCGACCTCTCATGTCCCCTTTGCCCTATAAACTATACATACTATATATACTATATACCATACTATACTAATATAATATACTATATATATACCATCTATACATACATATACCATACTATAGTATTTGCCTCACGATACTTGCGGGGCCTTCTCATCCCCCCCCCCCCTGCTTCCCCCACTCTGTCCAGTGTTACCCCCCCCCCCCCGGGCGGGCAGGCAGCCTCCTTCTGCACCGCTATCTCGAGTCCTTCCTGTGGAGTTCAGTATGCCCCGCGATCGCTTCCCCGGCGGCGGAGCTCGCGCGCCCCCGCCAGAGGGGACCGCTTCACTTCCTGAATGTCGCCTCTCCCCTGACGTCATTCTGCCGTCTGCCGGGTCTTCTAGCCGCACTTCCCCTCCAGCTCTCGCGAGATCAGGACCCACCACGTCACCGGTGTGGGCGTGTTGTGCTCATTCAGAGGCGGGCTGCCAAGGCGAGAAGGCTGGATCGGGGGAGGCTCCCTGGGCGGGTCCAGCCGACAGAGCAGACCTTCCCGCCGAAACCCCCGCCGCCATGGGAGATCTCGCGCCCTTCTGTCCTCCTTCCTCTCCGGTAGGTAAATAGACGCCATTTTGGGGACACATGTGCTGTGGCCATCTTCTTAGGGCGCATCCATCTGCAGCAACGGGACGACTCCAGCGCCTCGAAAGTCTTACGGTAGGGGGGATTTCTGCCTTAGCCGGTGTCAGGGTTTGTTTAAACCGCGCAACGGGCGCAACTGCAGCTCGCGAACCTTATTCTGTCCAGCATTTATGGGCTTTTCCCGCTTCCCCCTTCCTTGCTTGGTCTCCTCTCCGTCGTGGGTGAGGGACCCTGCTTCCCTGGCGGGGAGTCCGTCCTCTTCCCCTGCTGGGCTCCCTCCGCACCATTGTCCTGTAGCCCCCGCACCCCTAGCTTTTTTAGGAAGGCTGCGCCTTCTGAGGGGTGCTTGAGCACCTGTGGTCTGCCGTTTTTGATGGCCACGAGGGCGAATGGAAATGCCCACCGATATCTCACCTCGCTGTCCCTTAGAGCCTTGGTAATATGTCCTACCGCTCTCCGTCTGGCCAACGTTAGGGGGGACAGATCCTGGAAGATCAGAAGGGTAATCCCCTCGAAGGTAATGTGAGGGGTGGCACGGGCAATTCTGCTGACCTCTTCTTTGACGGAGAAGTAGTGGAGCCGGAGGATCACGTCCCTAGGGGGGTTAGAAGGCACTGGTCTGGAGCGTAAGGCCCTATGGCATCTGTCCATTCTGAAGTCTGATTCCGGACTGCCTGGTAGTATAGAGGCCATCCAGTGGGACAGCAGTGCCTCTGGGTCCAGAATTTCCTCTGGGATCCCCCGGACTCTTAAGTTGTTTCTTCTATCTCTATTCTCCCCGTCCTCTTGTCTGGCTTCTAGCTCAGCGACTCTCTGCTCCAGTGCCTGCACCCGGGAGTTTGTCTCTTTGTGGGTGTTGGAGCTAGCTTCCATGCGCTCCTCGAGTTCGTTGGTTCTTGTCCCTATTTGTAAGAGGTCGTGCCTGAGCCCCTCCACCTCTCCTCTGAAGAAAGATTTTAGATCAATTAATAAGCGTGAGATTTCTTTTTTAATAACTTTTGTATGCTCCGCTGCCGCTCTAGAGCCCTGCGCATCTTGGGCTGAATCTGAGTCAGAGACCGCCGACAGCTCCGCAGCTCCTGCCTTGCTTTGGCCGGTAAAGTAGGCCCTGACATCTGATTTGCGTCGAGTCTTCTGTCTCGTTGCAGCCATCCTTTTTTGGGGCTTATTTGCTTGACTGGGAAGGGTTTAGACGTCTGTAGCTCTGTTTTTAATTTCAAAATTGCCGGTTTTGATATCGATTATTCTCTATATAGTGCCGGCGGTTGGTGGAGCTGTGTGACTATGCAACCATCACCAACCAGCCGCGCATGCGCATCCGACCAACAGGTCAGGTTTTAAGGATCGGCTGACACCTTTTTTACCAAAACTTGACACCTGTAAGTAGTTACATTATCATTTAAAGTGAGACTTGGGAGGGTTTGATTTCCTCTGGCTGCTACCTTTTGTTTGATGTCACTGTGTGATCAGCAAGTTCTTGTACAGCCAATGTTTCCCCCTCCCCACCTCCTCTTATCTTTATTGTCTCTCTGATAAGGACAGGGTGGGGCTAAGGGGAAAGAAAACACTTGATTGACAAAAACCTCCGCATTCAGAGGCCCCTCAGGAATTCAATTGACCGAATATGTGGGATTGCATATTTAATGTGTCAAATGGTTAATCAGAGAAAAGGGAATTCCACGTTGTCCCACTGAAATGTTCTATAAAACCCCTTTAGCAAATGATCTTGGTATCCATCGTTACTTATCCCAAACCACTGAAATCCAACTGTGCAGTTGCAAATGATTTCCCTCAGTGTTTATGAAGCTCCAGCATGTCGCCGTGAATCGTTATTCCGTTTAGGAACGAGTTGACGTCGCTATCGTGCAGTAATGTAATGTTATGTAAACGACACTTGGGAGCAGCAGCTCACAAGCATGCACCTGTGAATAGTGCGCGAGGGGCGGTAAAAGCAAGTAGGCGCTCTTCACTCGAACAGCGAGAAAACTGCACCATGTGCCAAAAGAACACAAACAAAGTAGGTCTGCGTCATACTGAGTAAATGTCCCTTCCTATAGAACTGGGAGAAAGTCTCTGTGGTAATCCCTTTTGCCTGGGATATAACAACATGGCAGGTGAAGCTTTAATTCTACTCTGATTAGGGAACTGTACTTACTTGGGACAAGAGCCAATAAATGGTAAGGGAGAGCAAAACGCAACCACAGTGTGTCCCTAAGGCCAGGGCCATGGTCAAAAAGACCGTGCTGACCCGCGCTGAGGGGAAACATCATCCCCATTGAGCAGGGCTTTAGAAGGCGCTTCCGCAGGCGTGCGGAGGCGTGCGGAATTGCAGCCGACAGCACAATTTAATTTTTCCCGCTGAGGGAAGAGCAGGGCCGGTCACGTGACCGCCAAAAGCCAATGGCAGTCCGTGACGTCGGCGCCGTGACATGGCGCGCTAGCCCTGCCTCCCACCCCGCCTCCCGCCCGGCTCACAAGCGCGCACGCTGACGCTCATGCAGGGACACAAAAAAGCTCCTGCTTGAGCAGGAGAGCATGAGCGTCAGCGCTGCCCAGCAATCTTGTTGTCACCATGTCCGAGGCCAAAGAGGATAACTGGGATCCTTTCAAACTAAAAAGTAGTTTATGAGTTAGTAATGGACAGTATTGTGTTCAAAAGCACAATGTGGATTGCACCTTTAACACCCTTAAGACATACCAGATACATCGAGGGCTTCTTTCCCAGGGGGTGACCGGGTCGACCTCTCCAAAGGGGCGGCCAACCCAATCGCAACACACGCGGAGCCCCCTCAGCTTCCTGTATCCAGCGACCAGCCACGTCATGGGATTGCTTCAGCAGCGACCACATTACCCGGAAGTGCCGGGGGTTCTGTTGGAACTCCGGTGCTGTCGGACCGCCTGACACTGAAAAAGGTAACAGTCACAGACCATTTTGCAAGCCTATGAGGGAAATCCTTTTTATTTGTTCCTCCCACTGTACAATAGCTTAGGGAGGGAAAACACAAAGTGCAGGCCTCAGAAATACGGCCTGCAGAAGATACACGATAAAGCAGCAACCCTGCCAGGTTCCTTTATTGATTGTTTTACAGAATTCAACCTGGGGTTCCTCCTAGCGCACACCCCGCTATTTTTATTTTTTTTACTCCGGGGGATGCTTCATCCAATAGGAAGCCCCTCTTGATGTTGAGTCTTCCTAACGGCCTGCGGGGCCCACAAGATTTGGTGGCCATTTTGAATTTGCCAAAAGTTGAGGAAAACACTGGCAACCATAACGGCAAGTATCTCGGCAAGCGGGGCGTCTTCGGCGCTAAAAGTAGCTCAGTTCAGCTGTTTAAAGAGCTGTATATAAAAAAACAACGGGGCAAGCCAGATTGCTGCTTAAAAGAGGCAATCCCAGCTGGACGGTTTCTCTCTCATTATTTATATATATATACAGTATATATATATTTTTTTTTACAGCAGATTGAAGCTGGGGGTCTCCGAAGCTGAACCCCATTAATTTCAGCTCCTGAGAACCCCCTTCCGGAGATACAGATAGGTGCCAGTAGCCACTCCAGTTCGACTAGAAGGGTTCACATAATTACCTCTTTTCAAAGCTCCTGCGGACCAATAGGAAGCTGTGATGTCACCCGGCGCGGCTTCCTATTGGCCCGCGTGACGCGGGAGCTTTAAACGTGCAGGAGATACCGGCGCCCCCTTCAGAGGTAAAAAGCAGGGGGTCCCTGGATTGCTCCTGTAACATTTCTTGTCAGCGAGAGGCGTTATAAGAGTGCTACAGCACAGTAAGTAATTAATTTATTACACGTTTCTAAAGGTATCACCACAAGTAAGGGGAAACTCGCATCCAAATGCTAAACAAAGGAGTCTCCGAGATCCAATCCAAAAATGTCAGCGTTGCTAACCTCTTGCTACCCCCCCCCCCCCCAATGCATTGCCATGGCAGGGAAGGGGTTAAACCCGCGCGCGATATGCCCAACGGCCCATGATGACTAGGTGTCTTAATATGCCTTTTATTATGTGATTAAAGCTACAATAAGGTATTTCCACGACAAGAGGGGAGAATATCGTTCTGCATCATTAAGCTCACAGCAGCCCAAAATGAAATTGCCGGCAGCGTGCCAAATCCCCTAATGAAGAGAGGCTCTCCGAGTTATTAGTGGATGAAGGGAAGGATAAAGCGTGAGTGCTGGTATATTTGATCCTCGCTAGGACTCGGGGAGACAGATGTACGGGGGGCTCTCTGCAATTGTCATTTGTTGGAGCTCCTTCCATAGCACAGAACTTGTTTTTTTTTTTTTACCTTTCTTTGGTCAGAGACATTTCAGCAACAAGCCAGGGAAGGGAGCATATTAAACCCCCTCTGTCATGGACGTGCGGATGTGCTGCAGGATATAAGTGGTTAAAATACAGTGGCAGATACCAAAAACCCAAAGAAGTGAGATTTTGTTCCCCCCCCCCATTTTGATGTCATGGCTTTATCAGTCAGATGCCACTGGAGTGTTAGAGAGTAGACCACATACTAAAAGTTAGTGAGAATCCCCCCAAATAAGTGAGCGTTAAGAGGTGTGTTATCTCCTTTTGCTTTTTGTACATTCTGAATGAACCTTCCTGGATAGGAGGCTGAGAATAAGACTGAAGTCCTCGCATTAAAGTAACTGAGTAAATCACAACGTCCCAGCTTGACGCAGTAGTTCTCAACCAGGGTGTCATGGAAGTCTGGTATGCCTCAACCCTCTGCCAAGCATGCCACGGAAACGTGGCATGCTGCGACCTCTATCAAGGGTGCCACGGTCCCTGGCTGCTCCGTGAGGCATGTCCTCTGCTGCCTGGAAATGTAGAGGCTGTGATCCGCCTCGCGTCTCTCTGCCCGGCACAGAGGAGAGAGAGAGAGGAACCCCTCCATCTACAGACAGCGCAAGACTCATCCGCTGAGCAGCTGACATGTTTTAGATGTGTGGGCAGGTGGGAGGGACGGGTGAAGGCGTGGGGGCTCTATGTGGGGAGGAGAGTGTGATGGCTTTGTATGGGGCAGAGAAGTGTTGAAAGCTTTGTGTGGGGTGGTGGAAGGTGTGGAGTGCATGAGAAGGGGGTGGATGTGATATGTATGATCAAGAAAGAGGGCGAGTGTGCTGTCAGAGAAGGGATGATACATGTGGAGTGTGTGTTAAGTAAAAGGGTGATGCCTGTGAAGAGGACGAGTGTGTTGGGTGTAAGCGAGGACGGGGATGAGCGAGGTCAGAGGATCAGGGGCACCCCAAGATTTTAAAAAATCCTTTAGTGTGACCCTGCACAAAAAAGGTTGAGAAGCACTGGCTTAAAGAATCAACACATAACCACATAGGATACTATGCTCCATGCAATGTCGGATTACAGGACATACTTGAAAACGAGAGGTAACGCTCAATGTATTACTTCCTAGTAAAACATTTTATAAATAAATATGTTATACAATGATATGGCATAATAGTTAATGCATGCCCTCATTCTCTCCCATCTGGACTACTGCAACCTTCTTCTTACTGGCCTCCCCGCCTCGCAGCTTCTACCCTTCAATTTATTCAAAATGCTGCTGCTGCAAGGAAAACATCGCTCTCCTCTCGGTCAATTTCTGAAAACTCTGTTGGGTTCCTATCAAACTGCATTCACTACACATTATTTCTCTCTTTCCAGGCTCTTTCCACCTCCCTATATCTCAGCTTTAATCTCTCGCTATACCCCTACTCACTCCTTACCCTCTGCTCAGGCCTGTCCACTCTACCCCATTTGTCACTACAGTTCTCTCACACAAACCCCTTCCCCCACATTGCCCCCTACCTCAAACTCTGTAACTCCCTCTATATGTCCTCCAAGTTCCTCCTCTCTCAAACATCAATACCCATCTGAGAACGCACCTGTTCAATTATACATTTAAATAATCCTTGATGACCCCTACTAAGCTCTTATACCTACTGTAATGCAGGGGTGCGCAAACGTGTTCCTCTGCGCTCCCCTGCCTGCTCTCCCCCACTGGACCCTCCCCCCCCCCATGTCTCTGGGGTTGTTGACGCTGCGTCGGCATGTGACATTTCATTTAAATGCTTTGGGAAGAGCGCGGGGCCTCTGTAAGCAGTGCGCCTTTACAGAAAATCTCGCGCCCCCCAATTTGCGCACCCCTGCTCTGATGCACTCAAATTTATTCCTACTGATTCTGTTACTCACCCCGCACGCCGATTAGATTGCAAGCTCTTTGGGGCAGGAACTCCCTTCTCCCAATGTTACATTTATGTCTTGATGCACTTATCCCATCTGTATTATCATATTCTATATTGTAATATTAATGTATTAGTGTAAGAATGGTAAAGCGCTGTGTAGCTGGTTGGTGCTATACATATAAAATACATACATACAGAATTGATCATTTTCACGCACGCTTCTTCCATAGAACCCCATCGCGCACAGGGTGCAAACATTGTTACACAATGCTGTAACGCTGTCACACAGAGTGCCTGCGTTTGACTGACTCACACTGTACAAAACTGTTCCGTAACTCATCCTGATACATCTGCTTTTGCCCCGGGCACAATGCCAGAACCAATCAATACTGCGTTTTATTACTTGACCGATAGGAAGATTTTTTTTTTTTGCAGCGAATCACCGGATTCTTAATATAACATTTGTTCCCAAGAGACGATGCAGTTACATCCATCTCAAACGTACTTAACCCCTTAAGTGCCTGCACGCACCCACCACTCTAGCAGTGAAGGGGTCCCGTCTTGGTTAGCATAGAAGGTTACAATGAACCAGGATTGTGAAAGCACCAGGATTTCTTTTGCACATCGTGCAGCAGAATTGCAGAGTACTGTGTGGCAGGCCTGTGGGGTTCGAGCTAGGGATATTATACAATGCACTTCAACAATGGGAGTTGCGTTGCCTAATCAGGGGTGTTCAACTCCAGCCCTCAAGACCTCCCCAAATGGGCGGATTGTAAGGATATCCCAGCTTCAGGACAGTTGGCTTAATCAGTCCCTGCTTCAGCACAGGTGGCTTAATCAGTCCCAGCTTCAGCACAGGTTGCGCAATCAGCCCTGCTTCAGCACAGGTGGCTCAATTGAGTCACCTGTGCTAAAGCTGGAATATCCTTAAAACCTGGCCTGTTGGGGGATCTTGAGGACGGGAGTTGAGCACCTCTGTCCTAAATGACACTGGGCACACGGCTTTCCTCTGTTACATAAACTGCGGAGCGCATTCCGGACACCGACACGACTCAGTTGGTTCTGCCTGCTGCACTTCTCAGCCTGCGAACCATCCCCAGTCATCAGACCCAGACTGTATGAGAAACATGGCCACGCAGAGGGCTCCCTATCCGCCTGGTCTAAACACAAGCAGCCGCACAAACAATGTGACCTCGAGCCTGCTGTGGCGGTCATACCATCACGAGCCGGTTTCCGGGTGGGGGAGGGGTGGGTGTGGGGTGGGGTATGGTAGGGTGGGGTATGGTAGGGTGGGGTATGGTAGGGTGGGTTGGGTTGGGTGGGGTGGGGTAGGGTGGGTTGGGTTGGGGAGGGTGGGGTGGGGTATGGTAGGGTGGGTTGGGGAGGGGTGGGTGTGGGGTGGGGTATGGTAGGGTGGGTTGGGGAGGGGTGGGTGTGGGGTGGGGTATGGTAGGGTGGGTTGGGGTATGGTAGGGTGGGTTGGGATAGGATAGGGTGGGGTGGGGTGGATTAACACACAGAGGGCGAGAAGTCTTCTTACCTTCTCTTCAAAGCCCTGATGTGAACCCTCACCTATAATTATACCAAGAATGCCGGGGGACTATATAACAGGGGCAGCTATAAATGGCAGCAGGGCAGCATTAACCCCTTCCCTGCCAAAGGAGCTAGCAAAGCATTGCTCATCATGATATACAATCAGTATGCCAAAGTGTGACAGTGATCAAAGAGATCAGTGACGCTACTATAGTGGTACTATGTATTGTATAGAGCAGGGGGGCTCAACTCCAGTCCTCAAGCCCCCCCCCCCCACCTCCCCCCCAACAGGCCAGGTTTTCAGGATTTCACAGCTTCAGCACAGGGTGGCTCAATCAGAGGCTCAGTCGAAGACTGCACCACCTGTGTTGAAGCAGGGACTGATTGAGCCACCTGTGCTGAAGCTGGGAAAACCTGACCTGTTGGTGGGGCTTTGAGGAGTGGCGCTGAGCACCCCGGCTGTAGAGAATGACTGGTTCTTATTTGTAATTCATTTTCAGGGGAATTATGCGTAACATTTAAAAATGATTGAGCTTTTTTATTTTCTAAAAAAAAAACCGAAGTGGAACAGTTGCTTTACACGCCCCTCTTATCCTGTTCTACCTCACGTATTATTATCTTTTACCAACATATTCCGTAGCGCAGTACAATGTGGGAGCCGCTGCTTGGAAAATGAAGACCTTTTGAGAAGAACTTTCGTCCCGGCTTTAACAAAACCGCTCTTGTAAATCGGGAGGAGTACCTTTGCTTTTTACTGGCACGTCACTGCCCGTGATTGAATACAGGTAGTCATCAACATCCCTTCTCAAACTGAAACACACAGCGACCTCTACTAGCGAGTCTGGGAATTACAGCTGTAACACATACAATTCAGATATGGTCTGACTCTAACATGTTCTACCTTTAGAAGATGTTGTGGACCATTTTTGTCTCAGTATGAACTCCCACGCATCTATATCCTGCTCCTGCTTCCTGAGAGATGGCGTTCTATGCCAGCTTCCTATCAACTACAATAGCAATACTAAAGGATGCAAACAGCATCAGAACTGAGCAGTTTCCCAAACAGAACTCTGTAGCAGAGCTACATTATATATATATATATATATATATATATATATATATATATATATATATATATATATATATATAATAACAAAGGGATAGGCACACCATAAATACGCAATAACGTTTAATTTATTGGCCCAACATTTCAGCTACCCACTGAAGCCTTGGGTAGTCAAAATGTTGAACCAATAAAATATATTTTTTTGCATGTTCATGGTGTGTCTATCCCTTTGTTATTTTTGTACAGAACCTTTCAAGCACTCTGTCCAGTAGTGTGGCTTATACTAGCCAAGTGTGTGCCCAATACACACACACACACACACACACACACACACACACACACACACACACACACACACACACACACACACACACACACACACACACACACACACACACACACACTGCATAGCTACATTATATAAATAAAGAAAATTGTTTAAATTGATTTCAAATGTCCAATTACTGACAACGAAATTAAAAAAGTAGCGTATAATTCAGCAAATAAAAGAAGAGACAGCTGTCATTTCCGACTCAAACGTTAACAGACGAAGACACAAGAAGAATACAGTTTTCCCCCTGATTCCGCATTTCCAGCTCGGATTAGGTTTAGGTATTGTTAACCCGTGCATTGCTGGAAGAGCAGGCAATGAACTTAATATACCAAACATAGCTCCGATAGGCGCCAGGGAACGCATTGGGAGTGAAAGGGTTTTCACTGTCAGAAAATAAGCAAAAAGTTGGTCGCCCCCCTGCAGGCAGAGGGCACATCATGTTATTCTCAGGCCCACGTGTAAGGATATCACACACTTGGCGCAATGTTCTGCCAAACTCCAATTCCAGGCAGAGTTCAGCATCAAAAGCTATCCTGTTACTGTATCTGTCTCTGAATCTCTTCACTGCCAGAGAAGCACTGCAATGCCTTGCAATGCTCACCAGGCACTAAAAAGGGTCATTTAACCATGGTCCTTCTTCTGACCCAATTCCAGAAGGGTTCAAAGTATCACAAAGCTGACCCGTCCAGCAGGGAATTAACTAAAACCACCAAACATGGAGACAATGATTTTCCAAGGTTGCCTTGAAATTTAAGGACAACCATACTAGTTTTATAACTCCAACTATTGCTTATAGGTACCTCGCTTCATAGCAGTCACCCCTGAAATTGTCTAACGCAAATAGTACAACACAGACTGAACAATACACACATCTACAAAACAATGTGAAATTATTATCTCCAGATTTTTAGTCTATTTACACATGCGGTCGATTCCCTTATCCCGTTGGCAGCCAGGAGGGTTAATAAGCTCAGGTAACTCCTGCTGCACAAAGAGAAAACCCCCATGCACATCTGCAAATGAATCTCGTGCTGTTTACCTGGCAAACTTCATACAGCAATCTGTATTCCTCGTCTTGTCTCCGCAGGCGACACAGGCTGCATCCCATGTTTACTGAAGGTCAGACCTCACGCATGCATGCAGTTATCCTATACAGTACGGGAGAGTCCGTGCAACTGCTCCAATTCACATTGGTCCGTGCAACTGCTCCAATTCACATTGGTGACAGAAGGCAACTGTTCGTCCTCTGTGCCTTCCCTCTTTTCCTTCTCAGCACACAGCCCTCCCTCTACTGCTCGAGTCAGGCGGCTGTACAGTGGTCCAGCGCACACACTAAATACTGCTACTCATGCATATTAATCAGATCCCATTGACTATTCATTCCACACGGCGATACGGAAGCTATAATTGCGGACTACGAGAGACAAAATATATCTTATTAACAAGCAAGCGCGTGTTGTTTACTTGTAATACAACAAGACCCAGAGCATTTTCCTGCAATTACAGATAAACAGGGTAACACGATTTGACGGCAGTCACTTGGGACAGCTCCCACTGTTTTGCAGAGATCTGTACATGCGTGTAACCTGGAAGCACGGTGAGGCTACAGCAACAGTATGGTTGTCAAGTTTTAGGAGATATGGACCCGGGATTATTGTGTGGCACCGGAAATATGGAGCTTTGACACATTAAAACGCGGGGCACTAAATCTAGGCATCGTCTTGAAACAGGTGCACATCTAGGACGATGAAAAGATCAGGTTTTCAGGATGTCCCAGCTTCAGCAAATATGGCTCAATTAGAGGGTCAAAGCCCCTGTGCTGAAGCAGGGATTCATTGAGCCACCTGTCCTGAAGCAGGAACTAATTGAGCCATCTGTGCTGAAGCAGGGGCTGATTGAGCCACCTGTGCTGAAGCAGGGGCTGATTGAGCCACCTGTGCTAAAGCTGGGATATCATGAAAAACCTGACCTGTTGGGGGGTGGGGAGGGGAGGTTTGAGGACTGGAGTTGTACATGACAGATCAATACCCACATAAAGTATCACTGACCTGAAGAACTTACAATCGGATTTTTTATAAACTAGGTGAATTACCAAAGATCACACAGAGCTGTTACATGGTCGCACGACCTCGGAGACATAATTTACCTGCTGAAATGATCTTGGTTTTGAGTGAAATACATATATCCTTTGAATCAAATATTCATTTGTTGGAAGGTGCAACACTGATACTCATTGATTCTCCAGCTCCCATTTGCTCCTGTTTGTCCTGCACCGTTCTTCTGCTCTGCACTTTTTGGGAGGTAAAGGGAGGTTCTCGAGCAGCGGGAAAAAAATCACAATAGCTAGTTAAAGAAGCAATCCAAGACGGTGATTCTGTTGGCAATTTTTACATCTTTTTAACAGGAATGTAGAAGGGGGTCTCCAGAGCTGAACCCCATTCATTTCAGCTGCGGGGACCCCCTGCTTCCAGAGATACAGACCTCCTGTATGGGGTGCTGGTCGCAGCTCCAGCTGGGCTAGTTGGGATTTCAAGTTTAAAGCTCCCCCGTCACGCGGGCCAATAGGGCGCCGAATCTGATGATGTCACGGCATCCTATTGGCCCGCTGGGTGCGGGGGGGCTTTGAAACTCTGTTATTACATGAACCCTGCTAGCTGGGCATCTACCGGCAGCCTGGAGGTCTGTATCTCCAGAAGCAGGAGGTCCCCAAAGCTGAAATGAGTGGGGTTCAGCTCCGGACACCCCCTGCTTCAATCCTATGTTTAAAAAATAAAAATTGACAACAAAATTGCATGCTTGGATTGCCTTTAATGAGCAACTCTGAAGCCTCCTCCCTTCTGAGTAGTATGGATAATATGGATAGTATGGATAGTATGGATAATATAGGATGTTTAATTTACATTCAGCAGAACCTAAACTCCACCGAGATCAATGTCCTCCTAAACAGCACCAATAAATTATACGGGTTGTAGATTAAGGTGACACAAAACATGTACACACTTCTTGGCATCCAATTTATGGAGAACGAGGTTTAGCTCAGTAATTGGCTACGTTAGTGAAGCAGAGTTAGCAGGGCATAGAAAATGCCATTTCTGAAACGGGCATCTGTCACTCAGTGTGCTGGGCAAGGTGGCATCTCATTGCTCATTTATGTCAGTGATGCAGAGACGTCTCACAACCAGGACTTTACATACGTCTGGATATCAAATCGGGATTTTAGCCATATTAAAGGTGCAGTCCTCCTGCTCGATCCACCCCGAACCTCCCTCTTTATTTTTCTACCATGATGGGAAGCAGGTTTCCTGAGATACTTATAGCTAAAGGTAACTCGGTACCATCCCCTACAGGGGAAACAAAATGGAGGTTTAAATCTCCTGCGTCATGCAGGCCAATAGAAAGCTGCAATGTCATCAGTCCGAGCTTCGTATTGGCTCGCATGATTTATTTATAACAATGTGTTACCAGGAAGTAATACATTGAGAGTTACCTCTCGTTTTGAAGTGTGTCCTGGACACAGAGTTATGGTGACAAATACATGGTTACAAATACATAGTTACATTAAGTGAGCAGGGTATACATTATATACAAGACATTGCATGCACAGTAAGAGAATATATATTATAGGCGTATGTAACAGTTACAGACCAGATTAAAATGTGAGACCGCTTTAGTTTTGAAAGAAGTTAGCCTGGTGGCGGCTCTGAGAGGCTCCAGTAGACTGTTCCAGTTGATGCCAAGGATTTAAATACAAAGTAGCACCTGCTGCACCTTTACCGATATGTATCGCAGAAACTGGGGGATCCCCGGAGAGGAAATTACCCCTATTCATTTCCGGTGGCCCCCTGCTTTCCGTCTATGTAAAAAAAAAGGGGAGTAGGGGGTCAGCTTCTTTAAACCAAAGCTTAAGAAGGACTGTGTACAAGTCTATGCCATGTAACAGTGGCGGGGTGTGAGTGGCTAACACACAAAGACTAAATGCTACAGATCAGATGTAACAGTTTAGGGGTGTGTGAAGTCGTTCTATTTCAGGGACGTTCAACTCAGTCCTCAAGGGCCCCCAACAGGTCAGGTTTTAAGGATATCCCTGCTTCAGCACAAGTGGCTCAATCAGTGACCCAGTCAAAGACTGAGGACTGGAGTTGGCCGACCCCTGTTCTATTTAATATGCATTTATTTCAAAATGTGTGGTTTTTTGCTATGCAAGCAAATTTTCCCAGCGTTTCTCATATAGCATTACGAAAACCGCCAAACTTTAATAAGGTTGTAGCAAAACCCACTGTAACAGTGCATTCCCACTTTCACCAGAAAGGTCCCGATCTCCTAAATGATACTAAGTCCTAATGAAATTTACAGCCTATGTAAATGAACTGGCCAACAACAGTGGCGTTATATCGCAAAATAAGACCCCGATTTAGAGTTGTCCAAAAATAGGAGCAAAACACTGATGGCGCGGTTGCTAATCTAATAACCCCATTGTCAGAGCTACAGCGCGTCTATACCTAATTTCTTCAAATGAGCTCAACGTGGGCGTTCCCCATTACATTGCACCTGTCTTGTATGGGTTGGTTTAATGGTTGTTTAAAATCACGCCCCAACATGGACAAAGTGCAAACTTTGCTACACTACAAGGACCGACCATTTCCAGGACTTTCTCTTGGAAACCATGGCTGCAAATGCCGCTTATTCAGCCGCGCGCGCTTCAGGATAATAGATGTAGACCAGGCAGAAGAGAAACAATGTATCCCGTTAGAGTTAATATGTTTGGCCGGCCTGATGCACTCAATGGGCACTTTGACATCCCGTGAAATGTTCTGTGGCGTTCAGCGCGCTGGCGGCCTGCGTCCTGCATCGGGATATCGCGGCGCTCGCTGCTTCTCCTGTGCAGAGTGGTTCCAACCTGAAAGAAGGCCCCGGAAAGTAACACTATATAGGGCGTGTACTCATTCCCTGAAGCGTAAAGGTAACACGGATGTATTTATTCGGCGCAACCGCAAAGGTTTACACACAGCCGTGTTACGCTTAAATTAAGCGAAGCCAACGGCCCCAATCTGAGACCTCATTACAATATTTTAAGAACAGGGGTTTACGACTCTGTTTACTTTCTAACTGAGCGATGGTGCATCGCTATCAACTTTACGACAACGCTATGTTTGCGACTACGTATAAACTCCAAATCAAGAGCAAGGTGACTCGCAGCCTAACACCATTTAGCAAATGTGGTCGAAATGTCAGGAAACACTGGTGAGAGTTTGGGTTGTGTCATTTTCTCTTTGATTTTCACGGTGATTAATTTTTTTTATCCCATCACAGATGAGAAGTCTTTAATTTCCTGTGGTTCAGTAACTTCATACCAGACACTCAATGCTGGTGCACTTAAACCTTCATGCATTGGGTAATTACCTTGATATAGGGCTTTTTTGGGCCATGGAAAGGTCACACGTGGGTTCTGCGTTTCTGTCTTGATGGGAACATAATCCAAGGTGAGTTTTCTAGTTTAGCTGCGGATCCACAAATACATGGAAGGCCTGCACAATCTAGCACGTGACAAAAATGTGTTTCCTACAGTGTTGCAAAGAACTCAGATTTGCCCCTTCTCAAACAACCCACAATTCGCTACGTGAGGGCAACGGTAAACCAATAACACGAAGCAGCTCTACATTACGCAAATGCATTTCTTGATAATGAGCAGGCATAATAGATATAGAGAGGTCTAATACTTAGATATTTAATGAGCAGGCACCAAGTTTTTCTTCTTCACTACAGATCTTCTCAAATAAAATAATAGCATGTTCTTGTATAGATGCTAGTTTTTACGTACAGGGACATTTTGCAGGCACAGGTCCCTGCCCCGTGGAGCTTACAATCTATGTTTTTGGTGCCTGGGGGATGGTGACTTGCCCCAGGTCACAAGGAGCCGACACCGGGAATTGAACCAGGTTCCCCGAAACTCTTCAAACTCAGTACCAGTCAGTGTCTCTACTCACTGAGCCGCTCCTTATCCTTAAATGGTGCGTTGGGAATCCACCAGGATTTTATTATGGCAAATTGTGATGCTGTGAAGCACTGAAGACCCTCTGGCAGCGTATGGGTTAATGATGATTAGCATTCTTAGTGGATTTAGCTGCTTTACAAAAAAAAAAAAAAAAGAAAAAAGATAAGTACTGTAATGTCAATTATTTAGTCAAATCCTGCATTATTCCCCCCATTAAACGATTTGCTTGCAAAGCAGTATGCTGCATGTCAAACTACAGTAATTGAGCCAATAATATGAAATATTTTATTGAGCATTGAATGTAGTGGGACGTCTCAGAGCCCAGGTAGTTGGGTAACCTTATTCTTTTGTTTCGGAGGCACAATATTTTTTTTACACTAACGGTCTACAGAGCATGTGGATTAAACTGCATACAAATCCACACGTTTCTATATCCCATATTAAGGACTTTATTCTTTATCATCTACAGTGGCCGATCGGGACGCAATTCCCAACTGACTTCAACTATTATTCATTTGCAAAGCACCAACATATTCCGCAGCACGGTACAAATGGGGGTACAGAGATTTGATAATTACATAAACAGAGTTCCATACAAATAAGGACAGATGTGCACAAGCAGATACAGAAGGGAATGAGGGCCCAGCTGCTGAGCACTTACACTGCAGAGGGAAAGAGGGACAGTGTTGAAACAAAAGGTGAAGTTGCTGCTCATTGTGGCATGGAGCATATATCATGTTGGAGTATATATCATGTTGGAGTATGGTCCAGCCAGACAGCCGATGCCTTTAAGGTTCAATGGGGAATGTTGTCTGAAAAGTCTCATTCAGCCACTTCAGCAGATATAGAATAAGTCCCTATCACTTAAACCCATGTGCATTGCCCCATAATGACTTGATAATTACCCAATGGAAGCTGTTTGATACAGCAAGGTATATATTGAAAGTTTCATGACGTATATAAAAAAAACCGCTACATTTTCTGAAAAAACAGATCACAACAAGGCTTATTATTCTTATCTCAGTGCCTCTCCGTCTCTTCGCAATCCTCTTCAAGGAGATAAACATTTGGTGCTCAATGAACCTCTAGAGCCGGTTGTTAAACTTGACCTCCCTGGTCTCTGGTCAGTGAGAGAGGTTAAGCATGATCTGCAGTTGCCAGTAATGCATTCTAATGGCTGCAGTGGACATCCCCGGAAAACACTGATACATTTAAAAGAGGTCTCAGTTGTGTATGAGTGAACTTTTAACCTGCCTTTCGGGAACCAGGCTGGCCTGGAATTTTCGTCCCAATCTAATTTCATCCTTTTGTCTTCCTACACTCTCAATCTTTGTAAACTCTCACTAGAATGCACCGTACAGCGTCGAGTCATTCATTTGCCAAAAATGGATGCTTGTAGGCCAGTTAAAACCCACAGCTATTGTTCTGCTTAATGCACCACTAATGCAATTACCAAGTGCAGAAGAGCCCGTTGTAAGGAATATATATATATACAAGACGAGGCAGGAATCAGGGAGGCTGCAGCTGATACTTCACAATGAATCTTTGTTTAGTATGTGAAGTGGAAAATAACATAACGTGTGTGCGTGTGAGGGGTTGAGGACACACCACAAAGACTATGTACCCCCCTTCCCTCCTCCTGAATGGCAACATTTAATGCAATGAAATGCATAATTTAAGGCCGGCCTTAGGGCAAGGCCGCCACCTTGGGCCCCACGCCTTCGAGGGCCCCACGCCCCCTCCTTCTGTCAGCGCCGGGATACAACTTCCACCCGACCGGGAGGGAGGAACCGGAGGAGGGAGCGCGGACCCCCCAAACCCCCCCTCCCCAGCTCGCCCCTACCTTCGGTCGGAAGTTGGATCCCGGCACTAACAGGAGGAGGGGGAGGAGGATGCGCGCGGTGTGTGTTCCTTTGTTAGAGGGTTGTTACCTTTTCCGGAGCGGGCTGCCTCCTGTAGCGGCGCGTTGCCATGGCGACCGCCGTCAAATGATGCCGTGCCGTCATACGACGATGCGTTGCCATGGCAACGTAACATCACATGCCGTCATGACGCCGCCGGAGTGCTGAGCGACAAGGTAAGTCCCCTTAACCCATTTACAGGGGGGCTCCACTACCAGCGTGCCGCTTTGGGCACCGCATGGACTAATTCCGGTAGATGCCAGCGATATATATACCTGAGCCAGTGTACGTGCCAATCTGATTTATGTGTAAGTCAGGAAAATTCGGCGAGTACTGTGTGTCATCAATCCACTTGCTGATGGGTTCGAGCTTCAACCAATAGGAGCAGAGTAAAGACATTGGTACTTTGTGTGACGATTCTGATACAAGCCAAAGGCATAAAAACCATTCTTCTTCATTTCCTCATTTTGCCTAGTAAGGTGATAAAACTAATTTAACACTGTTTCCATTTCTTCATAGCTTATTTAAATTCTTTATTTACTATGAGCTGACATTTGTTTAGCAGACCAGGACACAAATTATACAAATATATCGCAATAAGGTCTTAAAATCAGCAGCCCAGAAACTACGACATATTTCTCATGTTGGCCCGATAACACTCAAGGTGCTGTACAAACTAATAGAATTTAACACAAACACAAATTGTACAGCTAACATACTATACCAGGGGTGAACAATTCCAGTCCTCAAGAGCTACCAACAGGTCAGGTTTTCAGCATACCCCTGCTTCAGCACAAGTGGGTCAATCAGTGGCTCAGTCTTCAGCTGACTTCGAAGACTGAGCCAATGATTGAGCCACCTGTGCTGAAGCAGGGATATCCTGAAAGCCTGACCTGTTGGTAGTTCTTGACGACTGAAGTTGTGCACCCATGTTCTATATATATTAAGAGTGAGCCATTAGAATCCTATTATTAAGAAATAAAGTACAACACAGATAAGTCTTATTAGCTGTAATAAAGTAAATCTTCTGTGAAATGTAATTTTAGACCTTAAGTAGCTGCATGAATTATGTATAAGATAAATTAATACTTCAAGCCATTTAAAGCTCCTTGTTGGTTAGATGCAGAGGACAAGAACCTTTCGGATATCAGGTAGATAAGCCTGTGATACATATTTGTCATTTACAAATATAAAACGATGACACCATTGTTCATTTGGAGCCAAATTCTGAAATGTTTGGCTGCGATTTTCAGAGGTACGTTCACATGCACTTCTGCGTGGCATTGAGGGCATATTTACTAAACAGTGCTATTTCATAACACACCTTCCGACAGCGGAAGGCACTTTATGGCTCATTAAAGTGAGGTATCGTCGGGCGCCGGTTTCTCTGTCAGAGCAATGTTTAGTAACCACGTCGTTAATCGTAAAGCCTCCATTATCTACCAGTGAATGGGGATTATTATGCATTACGAAGATTGGGAAATTGACGCCTCCCCCTCTTCACACAACAAGTTAACAAGAAAGTAAAGGAAATAAATAAAAAGATAAGCCGCTCATGTTGTCTTTGATCACCAGGTAGAAGCTAGAGGTTCAAAGCTGGACAAACGCCATAATTTCTTTCAGTTTACTGTCAGCAAGTGAAAAACAAGTGCAGGCGTTCCTCGCTTATCCGCCGGAAACCGTCCCGCAAACCGTCGTCGGATAACGGGCCGTCAGATTGTGGGTCCGTGCTAATCCGCCGTTGCGAGCCTCAGGTAAATTGTTCCGACGTCGGATTATGCGTCCAGCGGAATGCATTATGCGGCGTCGGATAAGCCGTTCAACGGATAACGGAAAGTCGGATACTGAGGACACCTGTATATGCAAAAGATAGGAAATCCTGGGGAAAGGATAGGCTTGCCTAGATAATCACCCCCCTAGATTACTTGGCTGAGAATCGCATGAAGAAAGCCCAAATCCACAAAAGATGTTATTTCATGCAGTTATAAACCAGGTCCCATTCCTGGGTATTACCAGTTCTTGTAAAGGCCACATTGTAGGTGGAACACAGTGGAAATACAAGCATTGGGTTCCTAGCTTGCTTAGGCCTCGGTCCCGCTGCGCTCGTTGGCGCGGGCGGCCACACGCGAGTTCCCCACCAGCAGGGGAATCCTGCGGAGCCGGTCCCGGTCCCCCCTGGCGGCACAGCGCACTACACGCGGCACAGCGCACTACACGCTGTGGCGCGTCAGCCGCTATGGGATACAAGAAAATGGTGATCCCTAGCGTTGACGCGTCTCGTGGTGTGGCTGTGAGCCAATGGGGAGGGGAGGCTTCGGGAGGAGGAGAGGCTTCGGGGAGCGGGGAGGAGTGTGGGGGGAAAGCAGCGTGAGTGCCTGTCTGTGTGTGTGTCTGAGTGCGTGCGTGCGTGCCTGTGTGTGTGTATGTGCGTGCCTGTCTGTGTGTGTGTATGTGTGTGCCTGTGTGTGTGTGTGTGTATATGAGTGCCTCTGTGTGTGTGTGTGTGTGTGTGTTGCTTACCATCAGCATCTCCAGCCCGAGTCCCTGGAGGGGGTGGGGAGAATAGCGGGTCCCTCCGCTCAAGCCACGCCCCCCCTCCCTGTCAAACCTCCCACTCCCGCCCACCTCCCGCTCCCTACAGACCGCATATCGGTCTGTGTATGTCAGCGCCCCGCCTGTCTGCAGTGCAGGCGCGCTGACTCTGGGAGCGGGGCCTTAGCTGACGAGCATTAAGCATACTGAAAGAACAAGAACAGAGCAACAGGAAATGAACACATCTCGGAACCTATGGTGAGAATTCTGGAAAGAGCGATGTTTATCCTGGGGCTCCTTCCACCGATACCATGCCAGAGAGTTTCCCGAAAACAGATGCTCCCAAATATTACTGGTGTTGGATCAGACGTCCCAACGCGCTTGTGTACGATCCTGTACACATTTCGAGTCTTCGCTTCGTCATCCGAGATTTGGATAATGTGCTGGTTTACAATGTTTTATATGCGAGTTTTTAATTGCTCTTCTCTACATAAAGATTTGTTTTAAAGTCTACACGTGTCCTCCTCGCTCTTTCTTGTTTTTTTTTGTTACTACTAGTGAAAATTGGATCGAGGATATCCTGGAGGTCAGAATGCGCGAAACTATTTCTGCGCATTAGCATCGCTCACTAATAAAACCGATAGGGAGAGGTTGAAGCAGACATATCACACCTCCATTATCCTTCGTCCCCAACTCAGTCTGGACATCAATTCACTGCCTATTTGCACAGAGAGAACAACAATTAAAGTGATAAAGGCGCTCAACGCTTGATCCCTTGTATGATTGCAATAAACAGATGAACAATATGGGACATGAGGGTATGTGAGAAAACTGAAATAAAGTCCCAAGAAGAACCAATAATCCCTGAAGGGCAAGAAAAAAGCTAAAGTAACCTAACCTAAATCAAGAACAGCAGAGGTGTAGAGGAGCACAGCAGCGTTTCTTGGCAGCATGCCAGTTGGTGGATCGCCAAAATGAGGGTAACTCCAAGCAGGGATTAGTATTAAAAGAATACTTTAATGGTCAGTGCAAAGCAAAACAATGGTAGGAGCGCACCTACGCGTTTCGTCCGTAAAGGACGAAACGCGTAGGTGCGCTCCTACCATTGTTTTGCTTTGCACTGACCATTAAAGTATTCTTTTAATACTAATCCCTGCTTGGAGTTACCCTCATTTTGGCGATCCACCAACTGGCATGCTGCCAAGAAACGATGCTGTGCTCCTCTACACCTCTGCTGTTTATGTTTACCCTGAGAGGACTGCACGCAGGAACGGATCCACGCATCAAGGACACCACTAAGGGAGGTAAAGGGCCTAGGCCCATTATTATTTTACCCTCCAGTGCTGGACTGATTGAGTTATTTGCCCAGGGTGTAGTACACCATCAATAGGAGACCTATTTTGGGGTACCCGCGTGGGAACCACCAGGCCTCTGGTTTCACACCCTGGGATGTTATGGATTATACTCTATGTCCCTAAACCTGGATCCACTATGATATAAGGAATTATCAGTACAATAATGAGCTATCTATGGTGATGCACCATAAACACCATTTACCTATCTATAACCTAAATCAAGCCCTCACTGGGATGGTTTCTGGATTCACAATAAGTATTCAGTAATGAATAATACGCATAAAATCCCCCTTTCCAATGTCCTGTGGAGGTGTGCAGCCTGGTTTGGGAGATGCTGGTCTCAGAAGGCAAATAGAAAAAGAGAAAACCCAGCGCACCGCCAAAGTGGTCCCAAGTAACAAGTACTCCTTGATAAAGTGTATGTTTACACGAAACGCGTAGGAGGGTGTTAACCTCCACTTTTAGATGGATTAAATAAAGAAGATTTTTTACAATACATTTGCTTGGGACCCACTCTGGCGGTGCGCTGGTTTTTCTCTCTTTTTCTATTTGCACAGAGAGGCTGATGGCTGCAAAAAAAATTCTACATTTGCACCAGAGCAATTTACTACGTAACCCAGGAATAAAGGGCAGGGTTACTAGAGGGACAACCGAGGGAAACCAGTCATCGAAAAAGAAGGGCATCTCAGGATAGCTGCACAGTGAAAGCAGATCTCAGATGCAAAATGCACCAGGCTCTGAAATTAGACACCGCGTCCAGTTTTCTACATTACAGCATGTAAGACCAATGCCTCGGTCTGTCTGCTGGTAACTTCTTTGCTGTCAGAGTCAAGTGTAGGTGTGTTGTAGGTCAGGAGTGGCCAATTCCAGTCCTGAATGGCCACCAGCAGGTAAGGTGTTCAGGATATCCCCGATTCAGCACAGGTGGCTCAGTCATAATGACTGAGCCACCTGTGCTGAAAACCTGACCTGTTGGTGACCCTTGAGGACAGGCGTTGGCTGCCCCTGCATTCTTTTGCCACGTTGACTTCCCTTGCTTTTATGTTTTATGCTGACCTTTTACCCTTCATATTATTTACTCATAAATAATAAAGAATACTTTATTAAACAACTCGATGGCACTGCTTCTTTACTTCTGGATCTTCGGAATAAATTGTCTTGCACATGTAAAATAAAGATAACAATTCTTTAACACAGGATTGAAGCAGGGGGTCTCCGGAGTGGAACCCCATTTTTCCCAGCTCTGGGGACCCCCTGCTTCCGGAGATACTTACCTCCGTGGTAGGTGCCGGTTGCCATTCTGGATGAGCTAGCTGGGCTTTTAAGTTTAAAGCTCCCGCGTCACACTGGCCAATAGGAAGCCTAACCTGGTGATGTCATAGCTTCCTATTGGCTAGCAGAATGTGGGCGCATAGAAAGGGGCCGGTACAGGATCACCACAATGCCAGCTAGCTCAGCCGGAGCCACTACCAGCACCCCCTTCGGAGGTATTTATCTCTGGAAAAAGGGGGTCCCCCTTAAGAATTGCTACAATTTCATCATTTTGTAAGCGTTTATACCATCGGTACCATATATATTCATGTGACCTTAACGTACAAGTGAAGTTCAGTGAGAGAAGCTGCAGCCGCGGGCATGGTCAGCTCTTAGGCGCTGACCCGCGCTCACGCTTGGCTATGAGTCCCTGCAGCCGCAATGAGAGCGGCTTTAGCAGGGCCTCTCGCACGCTTCCGCAGGCGTGCGGAAGCGTAGCCGGCAAGTTTTTTATGTTTAAGCGCTCACGGGAACGCAGGGCCGGTCACGCAAGCGGTTTGCCCAATGAGGGCGAACCAGCTCCGTGACGTCACTGGCCCGCCCCCCCCCCGAGACGCCCCCGGAACGGCGCACGAACTAAGGCCAGGGAAAGCACCCGCTTTCCCTCAGCCTCCGCGCGGCTGCAGTCCCTATGGACTCAGTCTAAGCATCTAGAATCAGCGGGAGCAGAGTCCACGGGCCACATCAGGCCCATCAATGCAGATGTCGGTGCAGTACTGACGGAGTTAATCAATGGTTATTCTGCAAGTCGTGCCATTTAAACATATCTGTATTGCGCTGCTAATTTCCATAGCACAGATACAGCACCTCCTACTGTGACGGGCGCAGTCAAAAAGTACCTCGCAGGTTTTTAATGGGACGCTGAAAAACCCGTTCAGATATCCTCCCTTTGAAATATAATTCCCCCCCTCCGGATTCAGAGCAAAGCAGACATGGCGTCTAATTAAAGCTTAAAATATGCACACTTTCTTTCGGAGCAGCTAACAAGTAAAACGGAGTGTAATGATGTAATCTAACTTGTCAAAAAAAAGGCAACGGGAAGCAGAGACAGAAGGCAGGGTCGTACCAGGAGACCTTAGGTGACATGTCATCCTCTAATTAACTAACTGGTCCTTTAAACTGTCAAACTCGGCAAGGAACTACAGCCCAGTGTTCTATTAATATTCATATTTGGATGTTGGAAGCTCTGATTCGAGTCCCAGCGGTTGCAGCCGAACATGTGTCTCTGTTCTTAACGCTCCCGCTACAGAGAGCATCGTGACATTCATAGGGAAATGAGGAAGAGCCCCCCGCCCTGGATTCTGTAATCCCCTGTTAAGACTCAATCCTCTCGGGGCGCAGATTGATTTCCAAATTATTATGGGGTTGTCTATATTGAAAAAATAATGATTTGCCAAACTGAGGCAAATTTGGTCTTTGTCTACAAATGCTGAACGCTCTCTGAGCTAAATCCTAACTTTTGATTATACAAAAATGGGATGGATTTTATTCAACAAAACTATATCTCTCTCTCTCTCTCTCTCTCTCTCTCTCCACAAAAACAGAATTGAATATTATATTAATGTTGAAGTATAAAAGGTGTATTAGTGAAAATAGTACATCAAAAAGACCAACGTTTCGGTCCACGTAAAAGAGACCTTCCAAAATTACCCTGAGGATGGTCCCTTCTACGTGGACCGAAACGTTGGTCTTTTTGATGTACTATTTTCACTAATACACCTTTTATACTTCAACACGTTGCGTGCTGTCCCTTGAGTTCCGGATTTATCGTACATTTATATTATTCTTATCGGACATGCACCACCTACGCTTTTTTTTTCCTTATGGGAGTGCCATATATATGTGGTGTGCCACGTACGTCACTACAGTTTTTTGAACTAATACCTTTGTGTGCAGTCTCGTTTTTGATGCACGGCTGTCCAGTGATAACACCTTATCTATGTACATGTATGTATGTATGTATATATATGTATGTATATGTGTGTGTGTGTGTGTGTGTGTGTGTGTGTGTGTGTGTGTGTGTGTGTGTGTGTGTGTGTGTGTGTGTGTGTGTGTGTGTGTGTGTGTGTGTGTGTGTGTGTGTGTGTGTGTGTGTGTGTGTGTATAATGGTTTTTAATCATAAGAAAACAGTCAGCTGAAACTGGTGATTCTGAAAGGGCAAGCGGCAATTAATAATAACACTAATTAAAACATTTTTAATTAATGCCCAATATTCAATAGCACTTTCTCAATTAATATTGGGGTGAAGCCAAGTAATCAGTGACAGTTATTAATATATATTTTTTTGTTCTGACAAGCAAAGGGCTAACTGTTCTTACTAAAGACCTGCCTGAAAGAAGCTGCACTGAGAGCCTTGGCTCTTATCCATTAATGTATCAACTATTATACGTGTGTTTGATATATGTGCGCATTTTATTAGCATTCCTTCCTAACGGGAGCATTTTCTGTGTGATGAAAACTGTCTTTCTTCGGGTACAACATGAGACCCACTTAAACTGCCAGACCACAAATGTTGAATATGTTGACTCCAAATGTCTACGGGGAGCATATGTTATGGATCAAAGAACACACTGATTAATCCAACAGAGACATGCGCCTGTCACATTGGTCATGCCACGATACACCAGCCACCATTACTAGAAAGAGGGAAGGAAAAGACGGCAAATGAAAATAGAAAGTCAACCGATTAAAGCCGAGGGTCCTATATAAAATACTTGATGATTGTGAACAAAAAGTTCTTCAGTCATACGTATTGTACAGTATGTAGCTGTCAAGGTACAAAACTCCAAAAATATGATTAGATATGGTGTGTGTCTACATTGCAATCACGAGTTGCTTAGCTCTGTGCTAGGACCTTTAAGACAACAAAACATCTTGCACATCCTCTTTTTTTAAATTTTATTATTGTTCAAAATTTTCTGGGGGTGGCGGGGCGCTTACAGAGGCCTCGCGCTCTTCCCAACAGCATTTAAATTAAATGCCGGGGGCGCGCACAAGGCCTCTGTCTAGTCTCTTACCTGCTCTCCGGCGGCATTTGGTGAAGCCGCGGGGTCACGTGATGTCAGAAACGCCAGAGAAAAGGTAAGGAAGGAGGGGTTCGCGCGAGCAGGGGTGGAGAGCAGGCAGGGGGACATAGACGAAAAAGTTTGCTCACCCCCACCTTACAAGATGCTTCACACTTTCTTTGCTGGAGAAAGGGTTAGGAGACTTTAATTAGATCAGCAAAAGACCATTCTTCTTATTTTGTTCAAGGATTGAAGCAGGGTGGTCTATGGAGGTGAACCCCATTAATTTCAGCTCCGGGGACCCCCTGCTTCCGGAGATACATAGCTCTATAGACGGTGCCGGCATCTATGCCAGTAGTGAAACTGTGTGTCTAACATAATGGTGGTGTTTAAAGGTCCCACGTCACATGGGCCAATAGGAAGCCATGACGTCATCTGGTGCGGCTTCCTATTGGCCCACGTGACCAGCACTGTTAAACTTCGCAGAGATACCGGCACCCCGTTACTGAGGTAAGTATCTCTGAAAGCAGGGGGTCTCCGGAACTGAAATTAATGGGGTTCACCTCCATAGACCCTCCTGCTTCAATCCCAGAACAAACAAAAGAAGAATGATGATTTGCTGCTCAAATTAAAGTCCCTTAACCCTTTCTCCAGCAAAGAAAGGGTGAAGCACCTTGTAAGGCGGGGGTGCGCACACTTTTTCGTCTGCGCCCGCATGCCTGCCCTTCCTCCCCGCTTGCGCCCCCCCCTTACCTTTCCTCCAGCGTTTATGACATGACGTCACGACGTCATGTGACCCCCCGCGGCATTGCCATGGCGACGGGTCACCAGAATCCACCGGAGAGAGCAGGTAAGAGATTATACAAAGGCCTTGCGCGCTCCCCCAGCATTTCATTTAAATGCTGTGGGGAAGAGCGCGGAGCCTCTGTAAGCGCCGGGCCCCCCCCCAGAAAATGTTGTGCCCCCCCCCCCCCCCAGTTGTAAGGCACCTGGGTTGTCATTGACAGATAGAAATATTATACCCCATTGTATTTATATTACATTACAATCTTGCTCCTACTTTCTTTATATTTTGGCTTTCCAAGAAATTCCCTCTCCAATGTGTCATTTATTCCGCCTGCGTCTTGCTCACATACAATGACACAACGCATTGAGGCAGTCTGCCTGTCACCCGCTAATAGTCTGTCAGCGGCATGGGCTGTGACATTTCCCTGCTTCTGCACCGACACATTTACCACTGTTTGGATGTCATTAAGCACCACAGAGGTTGAAAGGGAAGCTGCAAGACAGACCGAGGAATCGCACGCGTTTTAATGAGAGCAACATCGTTCAGAGGTTCAAACTCCCCCCCAAGCCAGGTTTGTCGCCAGGAATGACGGTGCAAGAGAATTGTTTAGATTAGGTTACACAGCAACACAACTCCAAACCTACCAATGAATAGTCACACAAACATTTGATTTGACAGTAAACATGGAAGGAGTAAGGGTGACAACCTGCACGTTAAAAATAAATTAGGAAAGTCACTATTCAAATAGGATAGACTGACATGGCTTATAAGAGGACTTAGAGCAGGGCTAACTCTAGTCTCGAAGGGCCACCAACAGGTCAGATTTTCACAATATCCCTGCTTCAACACAGGTGGCTCAGTCATAATGACCTGCGCTGAAGCAGAGATATTCTTAAACCAGTGTTGGTGGTCCTTGAGGACAGGAGTTGGCCACCAGTGACTTAAAGGTTTATCTGCCCAAGTCTAAGTTGAGATAGCATTGCATAGCCTCTAAAGTCCAGGAAAGTTAATGCACGGTTTAAATTACGTTAAGCTAAACTTGGCATCACTCCCATCCAAACCTGGAAAGAGGGCTTTGATAGGGTCTGGATCAGGCCCGGCTTGATGGCGGTTCCATCGGTGCAGTGGCGCCAAGCCGCGCACTTACAGAGGCTCCGCGTTCTTCAACCAGAACATCTAAACTGATTGCAGGGGGAGAGTCCAGGGACCTCGGCAACTCTCTCTTACCCTCTCTCCGGCTTCTCCTCCTGCATCTTCTGATAGCGACAACGCAAATGACACCGCAACGTCAAATGGCCACGCATTGCCATGACAACGTGGCGCTATGACATCACAGAGGTAAGAAGCAGGAGGAGATGCCGGAGAGAAGGTAAGACGCCCGCGCTTTCCCCCCGGCACAGAGCCCCACCAAATTAGATGCCGACCTTGATTCTGCATGGCTGAAACACAAGTTGGGCATCATTTAATGAACATACCGCCATTACTCAGCATTATTTCCTCTCCTCTCTTTCTCAACTCTATCTAAAGACCTACTTTTAGGGTCTGGGTTGGAGTAACACTAAGGCTAAGATTACACTACCCGCGCACAACGGAGCGTGTATCCTCGCGCACTCCTGCGGCTCCACCGATCTGTGAACGTGGCTGCAGGAGAGTCACGTTATGAGACCTGATTTCACCGAGTTTTTTTTAATCTTGCCCTTGTGTTTGGGGAGGGACATCTATGTTCAAGATTTTGGTTCCATTATAAGAATAGATCCTAGCAGTTTCATATAGGAGGGGTGGGGAGTGACTGTGCTTATTATTTTATCTGTTTCCCATTGGAAAAACTCCAGTAAGGAAATAGGTTCCCATACGGTGGTGGCAGTAACAATGCACACAGGTTTTGGTAAGATAGACGTTAGGATTCAGTGAATTATATCCAATAGGTGGACTAAACATAGAAATATAAATCAGAATAAAATATCTGGACTAGAGTGCTTACACTCTAATAGACATCTTAAAAACCATATAGGGACGGTGGGAGAGGGTGTAAGTGCAGTGGATTGCAAACACAATTGGAGGAAACAGCGCAGAACACCAAAAAAGCGGAAACCAGATCAAAAAGTAACCAAAAAATAAGCACATTTAATAGAAATAATTCATGCAAGCCGAGAGCTCAACAGAGGCTAAGCCACTGCTGGTGTTATACGCTCAGCTTGCATGAACATGTTTCCAATAAATATGGTTATTTTTTTTGGTAGCGTTTTGATGTAGTTTCCGCTTTCTGTCTTTGTGCGCTGTTCGTTGCGATTCTTCTCAGCAGCGTGCACGTACACTGGAACACCAAACTGCCGTCGCGAAACATTATCTGCCCATGAAATTCTTTCACCACTACTGCCATCTCTCACCTTAAACCATTTTCCCCTCACTGCCCCTTACCTGTGGAACTCCCTCACACTCAATATACGCCAAGCACCATCTCTCCCCACCTTCGAAACAAACCTTAAATCTCACCTCTTACATGAAGCATCCCAATAGCCAGGACTCATGGCTACTGTCCCACGCCCTCAGTCACTCCCGTTAAGAATTGTGGCCAAGCACTGCAGTTACTGCACTTATTCCCTCACCTGCTGTCTCTGTAAGTCTCCCAACATACCACTTAGATTGTAAGCTCTCCGGGGCAGGGATTTCTTTCCTAGTGTCTGACTTTGTTGCACTTATTGTACTATAATTCCTTGTACTGTATTGTCTCTTTTGTAAAGTGCTATATAAATATATACATACTGTACATACTTTAGTTGGGTGCTATATAAAAATATACATTAATACATAAATTCGTCGGGTACTACCGTATTTCCTCGATTCTAAGACGCCATCGATTGTAAGACGCACCATCGATTTGGCCCTTACAATCGAGGAAAATTACTTTTTCACTTACGATGTTTCAGGAAAGGTCCCATGTCAGCGGAGGATGAAGCGGCGGTGGTGGCGGCAGTAGAGGTCCCACGTCTGCAGATGTGTGAAGATGGACAGTGGGCAGGTGTGCGGTGGGAGAACAGGGCCCAAATCTGCAGGTGAATGAAGATAAGAAGACAGCGGGCATGCGGTGGCGGTAGCGGCAGGAGATCATAATAGCAGGAGAGCTGAGCAGGAGCAGAGCGGCATAGGGGAACAGCTGGGAAGGAGCACACTGTGACACTAGAAGTTGACCGGTGTCTGACTTCCGGTTACAGTGCGCTCATCCCCAGCCGTTGCCCTATGCCGCTCTGCTCCTGCTCAGTTCTCCTGCTATTATGATCTCCTGCCGCCACCTCCACCGCCCGCCCGCTGTCTTCTTATCTTCATTCACCTGTAGACTTGGGACCTGTCCTGCCGCCGCACTCCCGCCCGCTGTCCATCTTCAACCATCTGCAGATGTGAGACCTCTCCTGCTACCGCCTCCCGCTTCGTCCTCCGCTGACATGAGACCTCTCCTGAAACATGGTAAGTGAAAAGAGAGGGTTAGTACTGTGGACACTTTTTATTTTGTATTTTTTTAATACATCGATTCTAAGACGCACCCCGATTTCAGACATGTGAAAATCGGAAAAAAGGTGCGTCTTAGAATCGAGGAAATAGGGTATATAAATATATACATACATACACTCATCGGCTTCTTAGCCCCGATAACTAAGTGACTTTTACATGCAGTAGATTGCAATAATTTTAAAGCATGTTCTTATCAAGTCTCTTAATCAGTGATATTTTTAACAGTCGGTGTAGGTTCGCCCTTGACTAGTTCTGCATCATTTACCAGACACCTGCTGTCAGGCACACAAACTCTGCTGTCTCACCATTGACATTTGTGTGCTGGTAAACCGCAGAGAAACAGCACATATTAACAGACTGACATTTTGAGAGTTTAAAAAAAAAATAAAAAAAATATGTAAGAGGGGGGAAAGGAAGCATCAAAATTAACTAATTCCCTCGGGTCATAATCTGAGAAATTCCAAACGCAGCCAAATGACTTCTGAAATTCTCCTTTCACGTGAAATACTCAGGAACAGATTTATTTTTTAAAGCCTTTCTAAAGCATCAATCCTTTCAGAAGCCTATATAATAATATTGTTTTTTTTTTCTAGTGGTGAAAATATGATTTTCCTAATGGTTAGCTTTTGGGGTTACCACGGTAACCTTTACGCCCCACTGGCCTCTGGGGAGAGCTCCGTTTTAACCTCTTAATATTTCAAACACTTCTATCTCTGAATAAAGCATCAGATTCTTTTTTTTTTCCTTCTTAAAGCAGCCTTGGAGAGAGGGTAAGAAGAGGTCTTTTAAAGTAAGCAAAAAATGAAATGCTAAATTTTTTTACGATCAGTGTAGACTGAGACGTTAAGCATTAAGGAACATAACCAACATGTCAACCGGTTTTTAAGTCACGGTTTATATGGATGGCAAACCCAAGGCAGAAACGTCTCCTTTAAGAAAACTGACGAATTTGTTTGTTCTTCCATTGCAGAAACCCTTCAAAAATGAGGCCCAGTCCCCCCCCCCATCATTTAATAGGATCACACACATTTCCATTACTTTGATGTTATACCGCTTTAGACAGTGAACGCATTACCCACATGTTTAGGCCATAACATCCGCCTAAAAGGACGTTTGCACCCGAAAAGCCTGCGTATATTCTCCGTAATGAGATGGGATCTACAATGTCAGTGCTGATCGTCTCTAATCCGTTCAAAACTGGAACGGAGAAAACACTGCTACAGCATAGGCCGTACATTTTGGGTTTAGACTCGCATAGGGTTGTCAGGTGTCCGGTATTGAACCCGGACTGTCCTGTATTTGGACACTCAAACAATGAGAGGTAATACTGGACATGTATGTGTGTGCCCGGTATTACCTCTCTGGACATAGTGACCTGACCGGCATGGGGGGTGGGAGGGAGCGTGAGAGAGAGCAGGGCTGTTGCTAGGGGGCTGGGCAGCTACCTCCAGCCTGGTTGGCTGCATTACCCAGCAGCAGCCAATCAGGAGGAGGAGTCATGAGGTGGGGCCAAGGAGAGGAGGAAACAGCATAGAGCGGAGAGAGTTGAGAGGTGTGTCTCGAGTGCATCGCACCTTTCACCTTTGTGTCCAGAATTTTTGGAGAAGTCACCTGGCAACCCTATTTTAGAGTAACATACAATTCATCATTTAGCCCTCTATCCTGTCTGCACGTTGGAGCTCCTTTTTAATATTTTGTTTGACGGTGTTGTGCTTTGAAAGTGTGCCGAGATACTCATTATTATAGATGTTCATTTTCAAGGGACGAAAATCCACTTTTCTGCACTTTCCCCTCATGCAACACGCTGCTTTCAAATGTATAGTTTGATAATACAAGAACACTTATTAGTCTGTCAAATAAAAAAGAACTGGTGTTGTTACAGAGCGCAGCTACAGGGCTCACTGTGAACGCCTGCTGCTTATCATACATTGAAGCCTTCGTCCTCTTTAATCTCTTCCTTTTGCTACATTGTTTCATTGCTTGTTATCACTTTCCAACGCCAACATTAACACAGAGCAGAGGAGCTGTACACCGCCAATACAAACAGGCATTTCAAAACCTCAGCGGGGAGCCTCACAAATGGTTTTGAGACTTTGTGCATCTCATGATCTAAGATAGTGGTGCTCAATTGCAGTCCTCAAGACCCCCCAACATGGTGACGGATATATCCCTGCTTCAGCACAGATGGCTCAATCAGTCCCTGCTTCAGCACAGGTGGCTCAATCAGTCCCTGCTTCAGCACAGGTGGCTCAATCAGAGGCTTAGTATTCGACTGAGCCTTTGATTGAGCCAATTGGGCTGAAGCTGGGATATCCTGAAAACCTGACCTGTTGGGTGGGTCTCGATGACTGGAGTTGAGCACCCCTGATCTAAGTGACGAGGGCACAATCCCAATGCTGCATAAACTTATTTTATCACTTAAGTGTGTTGTTGCTTGCCCTTTCAGCATGGAAGGAGTTAAAGCTGCAGTTCAAGCAATATCCTACGTGTGTTTAAAAAAAAAAAAAATCAGTTCTGTACTATGAGAAAATACTTGTAGCATTTAAAAAATTGAAAATGTAAAGACATTTTTAACGTATTCTAATGTCACAAGCATTTTTTGTTCCTATGGCAACCATTTACAAAGTCACATCCCCTTCCCCATCTGCAAAAGCATCACCTTTTTGATCCCTGCCCTCTCTAGCAGTGAACCAATTGTATCTAGTGCCCGCCTGGTCACATGATCTTCTTCACAGGGCTTTGGCTGTCAGTGCAGCAGGAGAGGACCCAGGATGCATTTAGTGAACCCCGAGCCGAATCTTCAGCGATCGATTACAGGAGAACGGATCGATCAGCAACTTGGCTAATCACTTGTCAGTGTGCAGATTGTATTGATGCACATTTTGAAAAAAAAACAAAAAAAAGACAGCTTGAACTGCAGCTGTAAAACATGATTTTGCAGATGAAATACTCCTAATACAGTATAAGGAAGGATCCCTGAAAACACCAACATCTCATTCCTCACCTTCCTTTTATCTCTCTCTCAAAATATTGTTTTTAAATTCATGCTGGAAGGCCTGATTCTAAAGATCACAACTACAAGCGTCATGGAATATGAAATGATTGCGACTTCTGTTTCTTGCTCACAGGCTAGAATTCTGCACGGATCCCTGCAGCCAGGGATTCTGGGTAATGGTAGGCAAATGAGCAGTGCCCCCTTTTTCCTTCGTGTCCATTTTAACATGGGCCCCTCTAAGCTTATGCGTGCCGTATTGCCCAGCTTTTCAGCACATCCTGGGTTAAAGAAGTGCAGAGCCAGTAACACATTGTCCGCGGTAAGTGGGACTGCACCTTTAATCCCAGAAGGGACCCAAGCAGGAAATAAGTGCAAATTAAGGGTAATTAACAGTCACTCTAAGAAACAGGCACATATCAGTCTGCTTGTGGCAGGTGCAGAACTCTACAAGATAACTCTGCAATGGTGTTACTCACAATTGACAATGTCAATATAAGGCGTATCAGAGACACTTCTCTCTCTGATAGGAGCCCTTTAATGGATACCCCCTCAGAGTGGTGTCTTGATGACGTGTCAGGAAGCTTGTTGGTGGTCAGGGTTTTAATTTCCAAAATGTTTTACGTTCGAGGGAGAGTATTGCTGGTTGTAGAGAGTGCCGGTGTCTTCAGGAGCGGCAGTGCACTTCCGCGTGTATCACATGTGTCCGCGTCACGTCCTGTGACGTCTCGGGTTGGGGCGGAAGAAGCTGCCCTGCGTGTCCGTCTCCGTGCCAGCACCTAGCTCCAATGGTCTCTCCAGCTCAGTCACCTCCCACAGTAGATCGATTCTACGCGTTTCGCTGTGGCTTCTTCAGAAATCCGATTCCTGAAGAAGCCACAGCGAAACGCGTAGAATCGATCTACTGTGGGAGGTGACTGAGCTGGAGAGACCATTGGAGCTAGGTGCTGGCACGGAGACGGACACGCAGGGCAGCTTCTTCCGCCCCAACCCGAGACGTCACAGGACGTGACGCGGACACATGTGATACACGCGGAAGTGCACTGCCGCTCCTGAAGACACCGGCACTCTCTACAACCAGCAATACTCTCCCTTGAACGTAAAACATTTTGGAAATTAAAACCCTGACCACCAACAAGCTTCCTGACACGTCATCAAGACACCACTCTGAGGGGGTATCCATTAAAGGGCTCCTATCAGAGAGAGAAGTGTCTCTGATACGCCTTATATTGACATTGTCAATTGTGAGTAACACCATTGCAGAGTTATCTTGAGACTTTATTTGTTTATACTATCTGCACCATTATATATATCTTTTTCTTTCATATTCACGAGACACACAGCGCTCCACTCAAATACCAACCTACCAAAAGATCTACCTGGACCTGGACAGTCCGTTTAAAGGGTGTAGAGCTGCTTTTTATCTTTATTTATTGTATTTCACATCACTATTGTATTCACTGTTATTGGTGGAGGTTATTTGTCATATCATATGATACATATTTAAAATTTAAAATTTATATATCACTGTCACTGTCACTGTATAGACTATATATTGTTTCATTTTAGTTTAAGAAGCGCCCGGTTTTTACTTTTTTGTTTCTGCAGAACTCTACAGCCTGCTATAAAGCTGTTAAGCCCCTTGCTGATGGAAGGCCCTGCAATAAATTGCTTAACTCCTTTATTAGCAAAGCTCAAAGTTAACCCATTCGCCACCAGATACTTTTAGGAGTGAGATGACTATTTAAAGGAGCAGTTCCCACTGCTTGTTTTTCTTTTAATATATAGGAAGCAGGGTGTACCTGGAGCTAAACAACTTTCATGTCAGTTTAAAGCTGCAGTTCAAGCTGTCGGTTTTGTTCATTCAATATGTGCATCATCAATACGATCTGCACACTGACAAGTGATTAGCTAAGTTGCAGATCGATCCGTTCTCCTGTAATTGATTTCTGAAATTCAGCTGGGGGGTTCACTAAATGCATCCTGGGTAATCTTCTGCTGCACTGACAGCCAAAGTTCTGTGAGGCAGATCATGTGACCAGGCGGGCACTAGATTCAATTGGTTCATTGCTAGAGAGGGCAGGGCTCAAAAAGGTGATGCTGTTGCAGAAGGGGAAGGGGATGTGACTTTGTAAATGGTTGCTATAGGAACAAAAATGCCTGTTACATTATAATACATTACAAATTTCTTTAAAATGTTTTTTTTTTTTAAATGCTACAAGTATTTTCTCATAGTACAGAACTGATTTATTTAAAAAAAAAACCACACATGTAGGATATTGCTGGAACTGCAGCTTTAAGGGACTCCTTTGGTTGCATTCACACCAGAGACAATACAATCGCGTCTAAATCAGGAGTGGGCAACTCCAGCCCTCGAGGGCCACCAACAGGTCAGGTATTAAGGATATCCCTGCTTCAGCACAGTGGCTCAAACAGTGGTTCAGTCGTTGACCACCACTGGTCTAAATCTTTCACGTTACATGGGCTAATAGGAAGCTGCGACAGATGATGCTTTGGGGCTGTAAGAAACCAGGAAGCGATCGGTGGCACATTCCTGGGTTAGTATTCAGGTAATCGCGGGGTTCCCGGAGCGGAAGTAAATGTATTCTACCTCCAGGGACCTCCTGCTTCTTACCTATATAAAAAAGGGGACCATGGGGGGTACTGCTGCTTTAACACTTTTATTAGCAAAAAACAGGCCAGAAACTCACAGCTTTCAGGAGATTTAAATGCTCTTCTGCTTTCAAATGAGTTAAATACATTAGAGATGGACAACACCGGGTGTGTGAAATCGGAACCTACCAGAACCTTACATTCCAAACCCAAATACAAATCACTGAAGATTTTTGGGGAACCAAGACCCCCAAGATGATTGATAACCAAACCCAGAACATCAAACCAAGTGCCCATCTCCAGGTGTTCCTCCCCAGTGCCCATCTCCAGGTGTTCTTCCCCAGTGCCCATCTCCAGGTGTTCCTCCCCAGTGCCCATCTCCAGGTGTTTCTCTCCAGAGCCCATCCCTAGATGTTCCTTGTCAGTGCCCATCTCCATGTGTTCCTCGTCAGTGCCCATCTCCAGGTGTTCCTCGTCAGTGCCCATCTCCAGGTGTTCCTCGTCAGTGCCCATCTCCAGGTGTTCCTCGTCAGTGCCCATCTCCAGGTGTTCCTCCCCAGTGCCCATCTCCAGGTGTTCCTCCCCAGTGCCCATCTCCAGGTGTTTCTCTCCAGAGCCCATCCCTAGATGTTCCTCGTCAGTGCCCATCTCTAGATGTTTCTCTCCAGTGCCCATCTCTAGGTGTTCCTCCCCAGTGCCCATCTCCAGGTGTTCCTCCCCAGTGCCCATCTCTAGGTGTTCCTCCCCAGTGCCCATCTCCAGGTGTTTCTCTCCAGTGCCCATCTCTAGGTGTTCCTCCCCAGTGCCCATCTCCAGGTGTTTCCTAATTTTGTTTATACTGTTATTATTAATTTTTAGCAGTGTTCATGTTTGGTTATGGCATTTCAGCATTTTCTGTTTATTTTTTCCATAATTTTGAAAAAATTCAAAACCAGACTGAACCCAAAACGCATTTGTTTTTTTTTAGAGCCTAAGCACGAGTGAAAGGGCCCACCCGTATAAAAACATGAAACGTGAGTGTTTTCACTTTACCGCAGCTTCAAGAACCCTTCCCACATGGGACCGCTGCTTCAAAGCTACATTTTCATTTAGCGAAGTATATTAGTGAACAATTCATGAATAGCTCTCACTCAGGGAACACGATCGGCTGTTGTTACTTTGAATGATAAAATAAAAATGCATTTCTGAACCCTTCTGGCACTGCAGGGTGTAAGAAGACAACATAATAATAGTGTGTGACAAAGCCTTTAATGAGAAATTAGATCCAAAAGGCCACAAAATGAGACACTGATCCATGCCTTTTAATTAATTCATTAATTAATTAACACTGTTTGCAAAAAAATAACAAAGAAAGTAGTAGCCTAGCCTTTGTAGTGGGTGAATCCTGCTTAAATCCCATTGTCCGCTCTCCTTGTGATCTTGGGAGTCCGGGGCAATTCCTCACCTTCTGCCTCAGGCCTCAAAATTAGATGGTAAGCTCTTTGGGGCAGGGACTCTCTGTGCCTGCAAAATTCCATGTACATCCCTGGCAGACACTGTGAGCGCTACATAAGGAAGAAAACATTATACATATAATCACCAATAGAGGGTATGTATCAGAATCTCATGGTGGGAAAATATGCCCAAACGGGCCGTATATATATGAATATTGCTGGGTTTTATTTAATAAGCTATTTCGTTGCCCCAGCGTTTCAGCCAGGAGACATTGACAACAATTTGGACTCTACAGCTGGGACACTAGCACGTTCCCCCTTTGTCTGCAAGTAAATACTTACAGTCTGAGAATAATTACCAAGGAGCAGAGCGGCTTATATCATTAAATATGAATGCAGCAGTTGCAAAGTGGTTGACATTTGGTGCGGTTTGTGACGAGCGAGGAAGACGACACATGCCAGGAGGATACATGTCAGTGTGGGCCACCAATGCCCAGACGACACGCTGATAGAGAAGTGATAGGTCTCAGAAGCACGTCCATTCCAACGCTTCCCCCACCCACACGCGGCAGCAGCTGCTGCTCCACGAGAAGCTGTTGACTGAAAATAAATAACAAACACAACGGGACCTGAGAAAAAGTCCCGGCGCCGACACAAAGAGGCGATGTCCTGCCGTGCGTAGCAATGGCGCCGATTTGTCACCTTTACAGTACAGGGAAGATTTGAACACTTGTTAAAATGTATTTAACACTCGTTACAATAAATAATAAACTCAAATCTTGCAGGGAGTCTCAAATACAGATCATCTGAGTGTTCTTCTTCTTTTTATATGTAAAGCGTGTGGCAATGTATAATTCTACATTCTTACCTATGCTGGCAACCGTCTGGTGCTCCTGTTATAAATCTGTCAAAATCTTGATTGTGTGCCTAATTAAATGGCCGCCCCTGACTCTGTACTGCAGTCTGTGAAATGCTGCAGCTCACGAGTAACATTATATTCCTACTTACTTACTATTAAGTGTAACACATTATTGTTACAGCTTTCAGAGTAATATACAGTCTGCTGTTTGGAACACAGCAATAGATCTGTTTGTGATACTTTGTTGCCAAAGGGCAGAGCTAAAACAAAAAGGTGTGTCAGAGCCTGTTTCAAAAGAGGAAGTGGATAGGACTTTCTAAATGGTTGCTGCAGCAACAAAAAATTATCAGTACATTAAAATAATTATTAAAAATGGCATAAAGATTTTTTTTTTTAAATGCAGACAGTATTATCTAATACTACAGCACTGATTTATTTTAAAAAATTATAGGATTTTTCACGTTTTGCTTCTTTAATCCCTACAGAATATATAATAGTTCTAGGAAATCAATTACAAGTGCTCAACAGCACAATAAAACAGGGTTGATATAATCATTATCACTTTTGCAGGATATAGATATATATATATATACAGTTGTGTGAAAAAGAAAGTACACCCTCTTTGAATTCTAAGGTTTTACATATCAGGACATAATAAAAATCATCTGTTCCTTAGCCGGTCTTAAAATTAGGCAAATACAACCTCAGATGAACAACAACACATGACATATTACACTGTGTCATGATTTATTTAACAAAAATAAAACCAAAAAAAATAAGAGCATGCGCTTCTTTTTCTCTTTTTGTCTTTGTTAGGTATTCCTGGTGTGGCAACACCATCATTGAAGCTGCAGTCCGCTCCTGGTCAGACTCACCATTGCTTTTGCTATTGGGCTTTCTCAACATTCATTGGTCGTTTGTTTTGAACACACATTTTATTCATTTTTATATTATTATTGTGATTATGTGCGTTAAGTAATAGGCTTTTACCACCCATTGGGCTTCATTTATGGCTCATTATTATTGAATTTTTTATATTGTTTTATCTGCCTATTCAACTCCATCTTGTATAGCCCATCACTACTGCACATAATTAGGGCACTTTTGTAGCGCTACTATCTTGTTTATGTATGTGTATCTATGTGTGTGTGTGTGTGTGTGTGTGTGTGTATATATATATAAATATATATATACACAGTAAATCATAATTGCCGCATTCTGTATTAACCCCTTCACTGCCAATAGCCAGCCATGTACAGGCATACCCCGGTTTAAGGACACTCACTTTAAGTACACTCGCGAGTAAGTACATGTCGCCCAATAGGCAAACGGCAGCTCACGCATGCGCCTGTCAGCACGTCCTGAACAGCAATACCGGCTCCCTACCTGTACTGAAGCTGTGAGCAAGCGGGGAGACTATAGAGCCTGTTACAAATGCGTTATTTACATCAGTTATGCACGTATATGACGATTGCAGTACAGTACATGCATCGATAAGTGGGAAAAAGGTAGTGCTTCACTTTAAGTACATTTTCACTTTACATACATGCTCCGGTCCCATTGCGTACATTAATGCGGGGTATGCCTGTATTACATTTATGAAAGGAAAGGGTTAATAAAGCAACAACATACCAGTATGTGCTATTAGCTTAGAATCCCAAAGGCCTATTATGAAGAATTAACAAATGATAGCATAGCTGGGCAGTAAGCGTAATATTAAATTTTAGTTGCAAGAGCCAAGGTATTGCCCTAAAAATCTCAACATCCCTGGATGTCTGTTTGCGCAAAACGGATGCTGGAAACCATATCTTGCTAGGTGACAATCCCCACGTTCTTTCAGTTATCCTAGTTCCAATCTATTGCAGCTAAGTCTAAGACCCCGGTCACGACGCTGTAACGCGCGCCCGCGCTTTTGGCGGCGCGTTCAGCCGATTCCCCGGTCTGCAGCTCACTGCAGGAGCAGAGACCTGGGGGGGGGGGGGGGGGGCGTGGCAGAGGAGTGATGGGGGGCGCGGCCATGACGTCACCCGGCAGGTTCGCCCTCATTGGTTGAACCGCCGGGGGGCGTGCCTAATCGCTCGACGCGAGTCCTGCTCTCAATTCTATTGAGCAGGAGTAGATCTCGCGCGAGCGCTGCGGCCCCCCCCTCGCAGCGGGCCCGGCGCCATTGCGGGGAGGGCTCGGGCGGACGCTGTAGTAGGCAGCGGGGGCAATACTGGCTTCCAGGTTTACCCAGGTCCTGAGCTCAACGTCAAGGCAAAGTCAGCAAGTCCAAATCCCACCTATTTGCAGCTCATAGTCTGCGCTATCTAATGCGAGGTCATGCATTATATTGCCAAATAAGAGTCTAGCAGATCTTCCTCCGCAGCGTTTTATTTCAGACCAATCTTCTTTTTTTAAATTCAGCTTATAAAACATTGCTGCAAAAACCTCAGCAAGACACTGCATTTTAGGCTGCAAAGAAATTAACTGGAGCTCCCCCCCAACCCCCTTCCCTCTCTTCATTTTCAAACCACAATGCCGAGCTTCTTTTCCATGACTGATGTCTGCGCACGGTACACATGCCTTCTCAGCAGGAACTTATTGTAACTGGAAGAGTCCTCTTTATTCCATCCAGAACAAGAACTCTCAGGTGGCGATAGAAAAAGAAACCTTTTTTTTTCTTCTGGAAAGTTGGCATGTGTTGCCGAGTTTGGCAAAACAAAATTGCTTTCGCAGCACAAGTGCACGTGTCTGTCCTAATTACAGGGGTGGTACAAGATGATAAACACATCTGTTCTCTATCAGTCTCCTTCACTCATACAGTCTCACTCTGTCTCATGTTAAGGAAAAAGAAGCCCCGTCCTGAAAGTCTGTGCATTATTGGTCCAATAAAGGGTGTTGCCTAGTAAAAAATGTGGAATTGGTTAAGAGAACTATTCACTAGGTCTGCTGTCACAATGCTTCAGTTGTTTCATCATAGCCAATGAACATTCACCTCAATTATACACTGTCTGTTTCTCCTGGAAAGGACTAACTCCACTGCTAGAGTGATCTAGAACCCATTGCTAGTAAACATACTGCATCTTTCATTGAGAAATAACCCCTACAAATGACAGAGATGGTGTTATGTGGCCGACTACTTTTACATTATAGTGTAACCCAGGGGTGCACAAACTTTTTAGTCTGTGCCCCTCTGCCTGTTATCCCCCCTGCACGCACCCCCTCTCCCTTACCTGGTGTAAAATGGCACTGCGGGGTCATGTGACATTGTGTTGTCATTCGCCCGAAGACGTCGGAGACAAGGTAAAGGAACTTACAGAGGCCTCGAGTGGTCCCCCGGCATTTAATATAAATGCTATGGGGAAGAGCACGGGGCCTCTGTAAGCACCACGCGCCCCCCCGAAAATCTCACACTCCCCCAGTTTGCGCACCCCTGGTGTAACTCTTAGGCTGCACTTATACAGCCAGCGACGGCGACGCGACCAATGACGTCATCCGTCGCCATTGCGATTGTTGTATTTAAAGTTTAGGCGACGTCGCTGGCTACAAGGCCAGTGACGTCATAAAAGGGGAAGGCAGAGTGACGGAGAAGCTCTCCGATTGGCCACAAGGAGAGACCGTCACCGAAAAAAATCAAATAACAGTGACTACCAGATTTTTGGTAGCACTGTCGCTCCGTTGCGCCATCGCGTGCACTATAAGCGCCGACAATGCATTTGTTTTGACGCGACGTCGCGTCGCTGTCACCGTCACTACAAGCGCAGCCGTACACAACTCAAGGGTACATTTGGACCGGTTTATCTACATGGACTTTTGTAAAATACACTCTGTAGGTTGGCTGGTCTACAACTTCTTTGGGGGAAAAAGTTTAAAAACATAACAAATGGGTTCTTGTGCTCTATGAGCAGAGAAGGATTTACTATTCATAAATAGGGCACAGGGGACTTTTAAAATACAAATAAAAGTATTTATTGTTAGAAATAAAAATCCAAAACTATAGTTCCTCTCAATCAAGTTTCAAAAATAATAGTAACAATCAAACAAAACCCATACAGATTATTCAGTAAGGCAATTTCCATAAAACTCCAATACGAGGATCATCTGGAACACCACCTGATGAGGGAATGTGCCTTAGGATGGGGTGGAAGATTCATCCATAGCGAGTTCTCTGCAGAAGAACGGGAGATCCTCTTTAATGAGTCACATGGCCATAGTGTATTAGACCTCTGGCACTTGTAAAGTCTCTTGGGGCCTTCATTTTCCTGTAAAAATACCAGCCTGCTGGGCACTTGTCTCACAGACCAATCCCCATGGCTTTACCGCAGTGGCTCAAGTTCTGGCCTTCCCACTTAATTCAGTTACAGCACAATATGGTCCATGGATCAGGGCAACTTTAGAACAAAACTGGGGCATTTTCATTCTAAACCTACGTATCAAACCATTTTGCCCGGACATGCAGCTTGTGGAGTGTCCGTAGCCTATATGGAGTGGGGCACAATGAGATGTTTCATATTCTGCATCTTGGTGCACCATTATTTTACCCTTTTATTTGCCCCCCCAAATCCTCCTTACCTGAAGTGGAGTACAATTCTAAGCTGTGAGAAAATTATCTTACAAAAGCCACAAATGCACTCCAAAAAACACAGGAGTGAGTCAAAACACTGCTCACTACGCTGAGACATAGACCCCACAGGCTTCTTGCTCGGATCCTTGTTCAGTTGCAAACTATTCCCTTCATTCTCTGGTTACTTTACTTCAAAATCCAGTTCAACATTCAGCAAAATAACTCGTCCACAATAGTTCCTCACTGGAGAGATGTTACGCAAACTTCGCCCATTCAAAATATAAACATAACTATTTATACAACTTTCTATAGTAACGCAAACTAATTATACTAAGTACTGGAGAAATAAAGGCTCATACTTCCTAAATTAACACTTTATATATCATACCGATGGCTACAGAATGTCAATGACATCCAAAAATACAAACCTATAGCAACTCCAATATATATATAGTAATAGGATTTAAAAGGTTTGCTGCCAGAAGAGAGGAATCTGTCAATTGATTGTAATTATAAGTATAACAAAGGATGTTTTTGTAATTTGTTTCTAGAGACAATTATAAGTTGATAGAAAGTGTTTGGAGCTGTTTGTCTCAGGATTAAAGACACATTGTTTGTTCCACAAAAAAAGGAAATAAATACAGAAAACAAAACAAAAGAGCAGTAACCAAAGATGGACATAGAACTATGTCCTGGGAGACAATATATGAACTATTTGTTTGAAATAAAAATGAGATCCTTCCCATGTAGAATTGTGAGATACTAACAGAGAGACCTGGAATGTACCAACAAATCCGTACACAGGGTTTTCCTTGCAATGAAGACCCATTAACCTTTACAGTTCCTTATAACGTACCATGTACCTGTACAGGTTAAATGTCATCACAACCTATAACAAGTTGTCAGATATGCTATGTACAAAACTGCAGAACTTTGGAAGGCAGCCAACGAGAAGATGGGAGAGAAAGATTTTGTAAAGGAGAGCATTAAGTTCCTGTCGCAATGTTATTGGTTGGGATAAGGACCACACCTGCCCTGCTAGGATGGTCATCCCTAAACATAGATATCTTCTGAAACTTGCAGCATGGTCGTCACTAATCCAGTCCTGTGTTTTCTACCTTGCGCCGAGATTCACTAAGCTGAGATAAAAGTCATCACACCACAAAACCAGGTTACCTGCCATTGATTTGAATAGAAGTTAATGCGGGAATTTAGGTGTGAGAACCTGCATCTGAGAGTCGTGAATCTCCTCCTGTGACTCCAGTGCATTTCATCTCTCAATAGTCCAGGGGTGGCCAACTCCAGTCCTCAAGGACCACCAAGAGCTCGTTTTTTTAAGGATATCCCTGCTTAGGCACTGGTGGCTCAATCAGTGGCTCAGTCATTGACTGAGCCATTGATTGAGCCACCAGTGGGGAAGCAGGGATATCCTTACAACTTGGGCTGTTGGTGGCCCTTGAGGACTGGAGTTGGCCACTCCTATAATAGTCCATCTTTTCTACAGACAATGGACACACCTGGAAAACAAGTACTCATTATGACACAGTGGTCCTGGACATCTACACTGTGAACGTTCTGTGCATTCTTTCTATTGTACGAATGTCTACAAATGAAGATGCAGAATTTATTACTTGCTCTCATATTTGGATGGCATTGGATAGCTTTCCAAAACAGTATTAAAAATGCATTTATCGCGAAAAAAATTCTCCCCTTTTGTGAGATGACTTCAGAACCATGTTAGCTGCAGATAAGTAACAAGCTCTCATCCAATTCCTTCCATCAGTTGAGTGCTTTGATTGATTTTTTTTTTACAAGTCAATTTCAAATGGCTTTTTAACAAGTGTGGCCACATAATACTTAAGCAAAGCAATAACAGAAGCAATCAAAAAATATTGTGCTATGTACGGTGGTGGAATCTGCCATTACGAGGCAGTGCTTACTTGGTATTAACACTGGGTCACGTAATAAAACCATCACAACTAAAGTGTGCATGCTCATTATTCCAGGACTATATTGACTTTAAAACACGTACGTGTCTGAGTTAGTTAATGCCTCTGCTGCCAGGTTATTAGGCAGATAAATATTACCAGCATGTGACCTGCCACTTGGGTCTGATTACCTGTTGGGTATAATCTATATTACAACAGATATAGGTGAGCAGAGAGATATACCCCCATCTGACCTCTCTCTACTATTCACCAGTAAGTCAGTCAGTTCCAGTTGGGTAACAACACCTTTATCTGTTGGTTATATATTTAATATATTAGATAGCCTTAGAAAGCTATACACCCACCTGACCTGTCTCCTACTCATTATTATATACTTAAGTGACAGTCAATCAGATCCAGTTGGTTTAACAGCTTAACACATGAATCTGTTGATTATATATATATATATATATATATATATATATATATTAATACACACGTAGAGGTATCAGTACCGTGTTAACCGAGCTTCAATAATCAAAAAATAAATAGATGATACCGTTCTGTGGCTAACAAAATGCTTTTATTTGTGCGAGCTTTCGAGATACACTGATCTCTTCTTCTGGCGATGTTAGGCTTAAGCTTGCTGCATGGTCACAGCTTTGAGCACAGCCAGGGTTAAGGTGCATACCCAGAAAACCACCCACAGACAGCTTTTTTGACCTTGGTGGGTCTCATCAGTGTGGGGTTGATTTTACTGGGAATGCAAGAGAGGCTATGGGATAGGCTAAACCATAATACTGAGTTAAGTTATGGTGAGTAAGAAAAGTGACAAAAACCCTCCACAGGAAAGCAAATATGAAAATACAACTGTATGCTTTTATATATATATATATATATATATATATATATATATATATATATATATATATATATATATATATATATATTATATATTATATATTATATATATATATTCAGCCACAGAGAATGACATTAACATTAAATCCTACCTACTTTTATATTTTCATTATATTGATACACTGTCACTGTTAATACTGCATATACATTAATATACAGTATTAATAATATATTTGCATAAACAATATATATTTGATTATATACACGTATTTATATCTAACACTTACAAGTCCCATTTATTGTGTTAGTATAATCACTATTCAAGTCCCCACATATTTAAAACACTTTATTAGCGCTACTAATTGTTTTTGTTGGTTTGTTTATACATATATACACACACATACACACACACACACAAAAAATCAGCCAGAGAGAATGAGATAGCACCATCTAGCACAGGGGTGCTCAACCCTCCCCCCCCCCCCCCCAAAAAAACAGGTTTTCAGGATACACCTGTGTGCTGAAGCAGGGATATCCTGAGAATCTGACCTGTTGGAGGGGGGAAGGGTATGAGGACATGAGTTGGGCACCACCTGACCAGTAATATCAATTATATACCAGTCAATTAGTTCCAGTTGGGTGTTGTAACTAACACCCTTATCTGTTCGTTCAGGCTACATGTATAATAATACTAACCTCTGACCTGTCTCTTCTCTCTGCCAGTATATATATACACACACACACACACACACACACACACACACACACACACACACACACACACACACACACACACACACACACACACACACACACGCTTGAAATGGTCTTTCTAAACAGTCTCTTTCTAATTAGACTTGTCCTGTTCTTTGCCAAACTTGGAAACCGACATAAACTACATTACTATTTATTATCGTTATTTTTGCTAAATGGCAGAAAATACTTGCACAGGAAGCCAAAAAAAAAATAGCCCCGCTCCAGATTACATAATTATACGATTTTTTAAATAAAATTCACATTTTTCCCATAATCCAACAGCAGAATCCACTTTAGTGTGTTATATATGTCTATATGTCACTGTTTCTTACATACAGCAGTTGATGTATGTCACTTTTACTTCTGCGCCGTCATTACACTGCAAACTCCCATTCTTCAAGTTTAGCATTTTCGACTCATCTGCATGGTCCCCTTTAAGGTTGTGAGTTTGTCTCCAGGGAAGCTGTGATAAATATTTTATCTGTGTGAGCTGCAGGACATACATAAGCAGCAATAAAACTCATGCTTATTAACATCTTACTGTAAAAGCTTTGCATGCACTGGGGAATATTTTAGACGTGTCTGTAAGTGTAATTGATGATACAGTTTATTATGGTATTTTTCTGTCTATAATGAAAACAAGGACGTAATTGCCAATGAGATGTTTTCTGTGTATCTTTCCTAACGTGACATATTTTAAATAAATAAGCATTAAAAATTGCTCCTAGGAGGTTACCTCTATACAAACATAGTGTGTGTGCAATAATCAGGCACAGAGTACAGTGGTAGGAAAGTCAGAATTATATTTCCCAGTTGTTACAAATTTGCTAGTGTGACTGAAAAACCCTAGTACAAAACACGCAGAAGGACTGCACAAGCACAAAGGTGTTAAAGAAGGATGAATGTGCACGGTGGACTTACTTTAAAAGATATTTATTGTGCCATGAGCAATATCCGGCGTTTCGGCTCACAAGGAATGGCACAGAGAGACTCTGGACATTCTGCTTACGGTTCTATTTCACGCCTAACAGTTGATGCCATGATGATGTTAACAGGTTAATGATGGCACATGTTACCAATTATTATGTCATGATGTCACTGGGGCCATACCAATGAACCCCTGATAAACTCCTAGTGCAGAGGTGGCCAACTGTAGCCCTTCAGGACAAGCCACTGGTTCAATCGGTGGCTCGGTCAGAATGACTGAGCCACTGATTGAGCCACCTGTGCTGAAGCAGGGCTATCCTGAAAACCTGATCTGTTGGTGGCCCTTGAGGACTGGAGTTGGCCGCCCCTGTCCTAATGGATACTATGGTTAAGTGTAAAGGGTTAACCAGGGTTTGAACACCTCTAGTGACCAAAGTAAAGGCTGATGATAGCAGATCCATGGCTGATGGCCTGATAAAGCGATATCATTATTTTTTGCCCATAGCAGGATCTTTTCAGGCTCAATAGGTATTGGGAAATTAGAATTAGGTGTATGGCTGCTGACTAGCTCTGATCATTTAACAGAATAGGAGCTAAAGCTCGGTGACAAAAAGCTGCCACGTTGTCTGACAATTCTCATTTATCAACAAACATGGTATCCTTGGGCAATGTATTCATCAAATGAACATTGATTTAAGCCAAGGGTGGTATAGGATTGGAGCATATTACCTTTGGTATTCAACAGGGAATAGAGAAATCAAATCATGTTTCTCTTTAGAGTGAACATCGTGTTTTTGTATTCAAAGCTCTTTCAGAAACATTATCTGACAGTCGCCCTGACAGCTCACGTTCGAGCTACATACTATGTATGCAAAATGTTTACGCCGATCTGTTAAATAGTATCCGTACACGCAGAGGAATAAGGGGTTAGAAACGCCCACCTTTAGCTTATCTTGGCCTACATAGCATGGACCATTTCCTTCTACATAGTCGACAATCAACATGAAATGTGAAACATGCTGTTTCTCCCTTTCCAATATTTGTTGTACTATTCCTGTTTACGCTGCCGATAACAACACACTCAGTTGAGTTGGCACTGGGGTTAATAAGGGGTTAAGAAGATGTGATTAAGAATGTTTCATTTTAAAGTTGGATACCATTTTGATCGTAGTGTCGGGGATGCTGCCCTTGCTGGGACCTTTGGCAAAGCACTAACGGACGTTATGTTCCCTGAGATTAATGCGTAGTCTCAAAGCTAATTATGAGCAAAAACAGCTGTTATATATTTTATTAGCATAGGCTTAACATGTTACTGTTACTATATATAAAGTTGCGTTATCTGCTAATAACATGAAGTTAAGTTTGTCCTGGCGTTAAGATACAGACCCTGAAAGATATTTACCGCAAGTTGAGGAACTGGAAATATTGCGATGTTAATTAACTCATGCCTACTGTATATAAAATCCCTATTCTTATGGTCTGGTTGCAAGCAACGACAATTTTAGGTGTGACCCAACTAACATAACAGCAAGTCCCGTTGTTAACCTTAATGCACTGTTTTGTTCAATAGTTTTTGGGGAGGTGTCTGGCCTCTCCTTTCAGGCTCTGAGCACATTCCCAAATCTCCACTAGGTATAAAACACTTCTACAATGTGATCCCTCTCTACAGGAGAAGGCGGCTGACAAACAAGAGAAATATATATATCATTATTACTTTTCACTAAGGAACTTGTGCACTCACAATTTCTTCCTTCATAATGCGAAGGGAAGTTTATTTCAGTTGTTTGCCAGTGGTAAATCGCAGATGGCAGAAATGCCGAATTTGTTTAACCCTTTAGGCACTTTGACATATTCCATGTTCCCTTGGGGTTCAGTCCCAGCCTGTTACCTTCTCTTGTGACAGTGAAGACGTGACCGGGTCAGTCGGTTACATCATTTTTTCATCAATAGATGCAGCCAAATAACACCTTTGTTCATTGACTTAGGATCAAAATTGTTACATTTCACTAATAAATTGCAGCCAGTTTGGAAAGTAGCGCAGGGTTTTTGTATTTGTTTCCCATAAATATATATTCAATTCTCTCTCCCTAGCAGCACTCCTGTGGTATTGAAAGTAACAGTGTTACTGATGAAAAAAATAAAAATGTGTTTGAAGCGCTAATGCTTAAAATTATAGTAAAACCTATTACTAAAAGTGATTAAGAAATACCTTTTTATGAAAAGACTAGGCTGCGTAGTACCTATGACCGATACAGATCACTAACAAAGCACAAAATAACACAATATACCAGCGCCTAGATAAAACCCATACAACACCGAAGGTGATCTCTGACCAAATGTTAGTCCAGTCCTTAGTGTCCAATCAAATGTCCAAATAGATCTTGATTGATGTCTCATAACATGTGGGGATAAACTAAAAGAGAATTCATAGTGCAACACTGACAGAAAACAATTAAATCAAAACACTCACTACAACAACACACAGACTAGCTAAAAAAGTGACTGGTGCTATTTAATAATACAAATAAAGAAGCATTGCAAAGACAAAACACACGTCTAACAATTAAACAACAAAGGCTGTGGAGATCCCGTCCGGTAAGTGTAAAACTACAATCCTACTCACGACAGGGCGATAGAAAACCAGCGTTCTCAGCAGCTCAATCACGCCCTCCGTGCTGGATCCTAAGGGGAACTCCACAATTAGCTCCCAGGGCTCGGGCGCCGCCGTCACGCTTGCTGGTGCTTCGATCGCAGACCCGCTGGTCTCGTCACACTCAGATGACGTGGCTGGAACATGCGCCGTCGCTGGAAGTCCCAATGATAAACTGCAGACACAGCACTTTGCCAAAAACACCTCTCCAAGATACACAATGCTCGGTATAGGGATGAGGCTGCAGGAAATCATCACCAGTGTTCTCTGTAGTCGCAAAATCATCCTACGCGTTTCACCACCCTACGCGTTTCGTGACGCTAGTCACTTCGTCAGTGAGGAGCCTTGTGGACTGAAGTTGAGGACCCCTGCATTATGTTATAGGGGTCTGAGGTCACCTAATTCTGAATTGCCAAATGACCCAACTAACATAACATTAAATCCCTGTTTTAATCTTAAAGAGGCAATTCAAGAGGGCAATTTTATGTTTGCAATTTTTTTTATGTTGTTAACATAGGATTAAAGCAGGGGGTCTCCGGAGCTGATCCCCATTCATTTCAGCTCCCTGCTTCCAGAGACACTTACCTCTGCAGGGGTTGCCGGTAGCACTCCACTCGGTTAGCAGGGTTCACATAATGGCAGCTTTTCAAAGCCAATAGGCAGCTGTGTAATCATCCGGCGTGTCTTCCTATTGGCCCGCGTGAAGTGGGAGCTTTAAATTTACAGGAGATACCGACACCCCCTATGGGAAGTCTGTATCTCCGGAAGCAGGGGGTCCACAGAGCTGAAATCAGTGGGGTTCATCTACGGAAACCCCCTGCTTCAATCCTATGTAAAAAAAAAGAAAAAAACACTGCCCGCTTGGATTGTTCCTTTGGCGCAGTTTTGTGGATATGCGCTGTTATTGTAACACCCCATCACTAGCAACGCGCTTTACAGGAATGAAAATAAACTCTTAACGTTACGTTAACGGCCTTTGAAGTTACGCGTTTAGGTTACCGTGATGGTAAGTGACATTAGGGAGGTTTGGGGACTCGGGCCTCGGGACTCCGGGTCGCAGCATAATAAGAGGAGTGGGGCTTATATATTTAATTGAGAGTAATCCAGCAGCTGCTCAGTAATGACAGATGTAAAGAGGGATTACAATGATGTACTGGAAACCCTTCCTTGCTGAATGGTCTCTTAGTCTTAATGATATACCACTTACAAATGGTATCATAATGAAATAATGCCTGTGCTGTAGCTACAAGGGAAACCTTTAGCAAACACTTACTTCCCCCCTTTCAATGGTGGAAGACAAATATTGAATCCAGCATGTGGGCTCATATTGACTAAACGGTGCTATTCCACAGGACGCTCAAAGTCACCATATAGCCCAATAGGCTGTGAAGTGTCTTCTGTGGCTCAGCACCACTTGGTAAACATGGGCCGTAATGAATGTATATTTTATTTACATTACATGTAAACATATCGTGTAACTTCCATCTTCATGATGGTGTCTGTGATTATACATAAACGCCTGTGAATACTATAAAAGAAAAGGACAGTATATATACAGAAAGTTTGCCACAAACCTCCTCTTACCTCCCCCCTGCATCTCACTATCCCCTCCCTATGTGCTGTTTTCTCACTCCTTTGTAAAAAAATTCTCTTCTCACCAACTTCCCCACTCCCCTCCTGTCCACATTTCTTCATCGCTCCTCCCCTCCACCTATGCATGTGCCCATACATGGCACCACTATTTACACACCTCTTTCCCAACAACTTCTACACCCCTCAATAACAAGCACCCCCATAAATCCTCTATTCACCTTCTTTCGTGCTCTACTCCTTCTTGATGCCGGGGATATCTCTCCTAATCACACCTGCTCTCACCCACGCCTCCATGCCACCTCTTTCCCTGCCAATGGTATTAACCCATCTAATTTACTACTGACCAACCTTAAAACCCACATTGCAAAAGAAGCGTCCCATTAGCCTTTACTCGTGGCTACTGCCCCAAACTCACAGTCGCTCCTATCAACCATTGTGGCCAAGCAGTGCCATCTACTGCACTTATTCCCTCATCCGCTGTCTCTGTAAATCTCCCAACATACCACTTAGATTGTAAGCTCTGCGGGGCAGGGATTTCCTTTCCTATTGTCTGACTTTGCTGCGCTTATTGTATTATTATAATTCCCTGTGCGGTATTTTCTTTGTGCAGCGCTGAGTACACAAGTGGCGCTATATAAATAAAGATACACATACACACATACACACATATGGTAAGTCTTTCTGCAATACCCAGCTGTTCTAATTAGGTGAAGATCCCAGCTTTTAACCAATGGGAGCAGGAATCAGACAATGCAACCAGTCCGTGTCCAACAATCTAATTGACCAGCAGGGAAACCAAAAAGACATCATGTTGCAAAAAGGAGAAATATACACTGGTAAGACATTGTACAAACAATTTAATCTGCACGTCTCCCTGCTGACCTATGATTAACTACCCCGACTCCACCATTTGTAATTAATACTTGTAATTAACCTGAGGTCTGTAAGGAATCAGGAAGAAAAATTATAGAGAGAGGAAAAAATAATGACTTAATGGCTCACTACTATATGATTATGCATAATAAAGTAATGTGTGTGTATATATACATACATATACACACATTACTTTATTTATGTGTATATATATATATATATATATATATATATATATATATATTGTGACAGAAACCAGGGGATGGTAATAAATTCCGTATATAGGGCTCCCAGGATACTAGACAGTTTCTATCCTGTTTGGCCTGGGAGTGCAGCCTTATAATACATACACTCCATCCCACAGTTTGGCAAGCGCTGGAACTGAGGGATGAGAGATCCAGACCAGAGTTTGTCTGCTGCCTGATTTCTGTCACCTGTCATGCTAATTAGGAATCAGGTATGAAAGACTGATTTCCTGTTTGCTCTGGTCTCCCCACAAGAGCCAGGAGGCTGGAAGGCTGCTGAACTACAGAGGGGAGAAGCCTCTTCCCCAAACAGGTTCAATCTTTCTGTTCATTTGTGTAAGACTGCAAAAGTACCATGTTTTGATGTTGGAAGTGGAAAAGCCACTTCCAACCCTGAGTCAGGGATATCTAAGTTAAGTTATCGCTCAGGTGAGCAGCTTTTGTTTTGATCTGTTTTCTGTTGTATGCACTGTGGCAGTCTCAGTGCCTGGGACTGAATAAACCAGGCATAGCCTGTTTAAAGGAACAGTACGTGACGCCTCATCATTTAACCTACCCTAAAAGACCGTGTTCTAAACAGTCCCGGACAAACGACGGAGCCCCGGAGTAAGCCGTTTGTCACATATGGTGGAGAATGCGGGCAGAGCACTAGGGGGTCTGCGGGTTGAAGAACTTTGAAAAAAAAAAAAAAAAAAAAAAGTTTTTTTCATCCTCTGCAAACAAGATGGAAGACGTGGTGGGTGCACTGGTACGCAATGTCGCTGCCCAGAAAGACACGAATGAAACCCAGCAACAGCTGTTAATAGCCCAGCAAGAAACTAATGCAAACCAGCAGCAGACGAATGCAGCCCAGCAACAGCTGCTAATAGCCCAGCAAGAGATTAATGCCAACCAGCAACAGGTGAATGCCAACCAGCAACAGGCGAATGCAAACCAGCAACAGACGAATGAAGCCCTGCAAAACGCGAATGCAAACCAGCAAGAGACAAACCGCTTGCTGAGAGAGGAGCAACAGCGGTTCGCTCAGGGCTTACAGCAGGAACTCGAGATCCTGAGGGGGACTATCAGTAACCTTCCACTGGCAGTGGCAGCCCCAGTTCCGAAAATGACCAGGGCAAGCCACTACCTTCAGAAGATGGGACCCTCGGATGATGTGGAAGCCTATCTTCTCACGTTTGAACGCACGGCACAGAGAGAGGGATGGCCAGAAGCTGAGTGGGCTGGTCTAATCGCACCCTTCCTAAGCGGCGAACCCCAGAAGGCTTACTTTGATCTAGAGCCAGCCGAAGCTAACGTCTATGCAAAATTGAAGTTCGAGATCCTCGCCCGCCTCGGCGTAACCACGGCTGTTCGCGCCCAAAGGTTTCACGCATGGTCCTTCACGATGGATAAAGCCACCCGAAGCCAGATGTATGACCTCATCCACCTCGCCCGGAAGTGGCTACAACCCGAGATCAACTCAGCCAGCCACATCGTGGAACGGTTGGTCATGGACCAGTTCTTGAGGAAACTTCCCTCTGCCTTACGCCGTTGGGTCAGTCGGAGTGACCCCCACAATGCGGATGAGCTTGTGGCCCTCGTAGAAAGGTACAATGCAGCAGAAGAGCACCCGCAACCCACAGTCGTGGAGCAACCCCACTACCCGAGGTTCCAGGACTCTTCCAGAGACGGTAAAAGGGTACCGGGGTTAAGGGGCGCTGAAGAGCGGCGACCACCTTCACGCAGCACCAGCAACAGTGGTTCGCACACTAAGGGCAATAGCCAACATGGGGAGCCGGGAAAAGGCTCTAAGTGGGACACAGACTATGTACCTAAATGTGTAAATTGTCATGAGAGGGGCCACACAGCAAAAATCTGCCCACTAAATGATGAGCCCATGCAATGCAACAGCGTGGAACCTTATTCGCTGTTGTCCCAATGTATGGGCCCTAGCCCAGAGGACCCCTTGAATAACCATCTGTGGGCATTTGTAAAGGTTAATGGTAAGAGGGTTCGGGCACTTCTTGACTCTGGGAGCATGGTCACACTAGTGTCCGAATACCTCTTGCCCATTAAGAAGAAACAGGGAAACAGTTCACAAAGAGTGGCAATTTGTTGTATACATGGGGATAATCATGAATATTCCACTGTTGATGTTTTTTTTGAAACAGAGTTTGGTTCTTTAGATTTCAAGGTGGGTATTGTACCCAAACTGGCACATGATGTGTTAATAGGGACCGACTTTCCCCATTTTCTAAAAATGTGGTCCCCCGCTCAGAATAGCGCCCAGAGTTCAATAGCGGACCATAACGAAGTATTAGAAGAAACAAATCCTTTCCCTTTTTCAGAAATGGAGGTTGACGAGGGCCCAAATAAGAAGGGGGAAAAGGAGGAGTGCTGTAAAATTCCCTTCCCTATCACTACTTTGGTAGGGAATACCCCAAATCAAGATGTTGAGCAGACACTTACCACCCCAGAACCGGATAAGACCCTCGCTGACCTAGAGGTCAGTCCTGGGAGTTTTAAGAAGGCCCAGTGGGAGGACCCCACATTAGCGGTAGCAAGGGGAAATATACGGGACCAGAATAGTACTCCTGGCCAACCAGATAGGTCACTTGCTTACCCCTACTTCGAGGTAGAGAACGACCTAGTATATCGGGTTGATAAAAGGAAATCAGTTACAACTAAACAATTGTTGGTACCACGGACATTCCGTAACGTAGTATTACACCTCGCACATAGTCATCCATTGGGGGGACACCTAGGGGTGGAAAAGACAAAAGAAAAGGTTCTCCGAAGCTTCTATTGGCCTGGGGTTCTGGCAGAAATTACGAATTATTGTTCCTCATGCCCAGAATGTCAGATCACCGCCCCGTTCAAGGCGTACCGCAGCCCATTGGTACCCCTTCCCATAATAGAGGTACCATTTGACCGGATTGCTATGGATCTAGTAGGACCCCTAATAAAGTCTGCTAGGGGACATCAGCATATATTGGTAATATTAGATTATGCCACCCGATATCCGGAGGCAGTTCCCCTACGTAGCACCTCAGCTAAAAACATAGCAAAAGAGTTAGTAGTTCTGTTTTCCCGGGTCGGGATTCCTAAAGAGATTCTATCTGACCAGGGAACACCATTTATGTCCCAAGTAACGAAAGAGCTATGTAAACTCCTAAAAATCAAGCATCTCAGAACCTCAGTCTATCATCCACAAACAGATGGTTTAGTGGAAAGGTTCAATAAAACCTTAAAGAGCATGTTACGGCGGGCGGTTGATAAAGATGGGAAAAACTGGGATTGTTTGTTACCGTACCTGTTATTTGCCATTAGGGAAGTTCCCCAATCATCCACAGGCTTCTCCCCGTTTGAACTATTGTATGGCCGACACCCAAGGGGCTTACTGGATATAGCCAAAGAGACTTGGGAACACGAGGTTACCCCTTACAGAAGTGTAATAGAGCATGTTGCCCAGATGCAGGACCGCATTGCTGCAGTCCTACCCATAGTGAGGGAACACATGGAGAAAGCTCAAGAAGCACAGAGGAATACATATAATAAGGGTGCTAGGGTCAGAATTTTTTCTCCAGGTGATAGGGTACTAGTTCTGGTTCCCACCGTGGAGAGTAAATTCCTTGCTAAATGGCATGGGCCATATGAGGTCTTGGAAAGAGTGGGAGAAGTAAATTATAAGGTAAGACAGCCAGGTAGGAGGAAACCTGAGCAAATTTACCATATAAACCTACTCAAGCCCTGGAAAGATAGAGAAGTCTTGTTAACCCTAGTACCCCCAGGTCCGTCAGAGAATCAAGAAACTGACCCAGAGGTTAGCATAGCTGAAACCCTGTCTGTTCATCAGAAACGAGAGGTTCAGAATTTAGTGAAAAGAAACAAAGAAATCTTCTCTATACGGCCAGGTAGAACTAGCGTAATTGAACATGACCTAGTCTCTGAACCGGGGGTCCGAGTTAACCTTAAACCGTACCGAATCCCAGAGGCCAAAAGAAAGGCTATAAGTTTAGAGGTTAAAAAAATGCTAAAACTAGGTGTAATTGAGGAATCCCAAAGTGGGTGGAACAGCCCTATAGTCTTAGTCCCAAAGCCAGATGGTACAACAAGGTTTTGTAATGACTACCGGAAACTAAACGCGGTGTCAAAATTTGATACTTATCCTATGCCCAGGGTAGATGAACTTGTAGAGAGACTGGGCAAAGCCCGATATCTCACAACCCTAGACCTAACAAAAGGGTACTGGCAGGTTCCCCTCACAGAAAGGGCAAAAGAAAAGACAGCCTTCTCAACCCCAGACGGCCTCTTTCAGTATAAGGTGTTGCCTTTTGGCTTACATGGAGCTCCCGCCACATTCCAAAGAATGATGGATAAAATTTTAAAACCACATGCTCGGTATGCTGCCGCCTACCTGGATGATGTGGTAATCCATAGTGAAGATTGGCAATCCCACCTTCCAAAGGTCCAAGCTGTGCTTGACGCAGTCCGGTCTGCTGGACTAACTGCTAACCCCGCTAAATGCACTATTGGTCTGGAGGAGGCCAAGTATCTGGGATATTCTATTGGCAGAGGTTTACTCAAACCCCAAACACTCAAAGTGGAGGCGATACAAAATTGGCCAAGGCCAGTTACAAAAAAACAAGTAAGGACCTTTTTGGGGTTAATTGGGTACTATAGAAGGTTTATTCCCAATTTTGCAACTAAGGCAACCCCACTAACTGACCTCACAAAAGCAAGAGGACCGCTAATGGTAAAGTGGTCCCCCGAAACCGAACAGGCCTTTAGAAGCCTGAAAGAAGCTCTCTGTGCCCAACCAGTGTTGGTCACACCTGACTTCTCCAAAGAGTTCGTAGTCCAAACCGACGCATCTGAGGTAGGGCTGGGGGCGGTACTCTCCCAGGAGTCTCAAGGTGAGGAGCACCCCATCCTTTATTTAAGTAGGAAACTAAATCCCCAGGAGAAAAATTACTCCATAGTAGAGAAAGAGTGTCTCGCAATAAAGTGGGCTGTAGAGACGCTCAAATACTACCTGTTGGGGAGAAAATTCCGGTTGGTCACAGATCATGCACCCCTTACCTGGATGTGTCAAAACAGGGAAAAGAATGCTAGAGTGACCAGGTGGTTCCTAAGCCTACAACCCTTTAAATTTTCTGTGGAACACAGGTCAGGGCACAAACATGGCAATGCTGACGGGTTGTCAAGGATGCACTCCCTAATATCCATGGTCGCTCATCCCTCGAGGTCTGAGCTGGGGGGGAGGATATGTGACAGAAACCAGGGGATGGTAATAAATTCCGTATATAGGGCTCCCAGGATACTAGACAGTTTCTATCCTGTTTGGCCTGGGAGTGCAGCCTTATAATACATACACTCCATCCCACAGTTTGGCAAGCGCTGGAACTGAGGGATGAGAGATCCAGACCAGAGTTTGTCTGCTGCCTGATTTCTGTCACCTGTCATGCTAATTAGGAATCAGGTATGAAAGACTGATTTCCTGTTTGCTCTGGTCTCCCCACAAGAGCCAGGAGGCTGGAAGGCTGCTGAACTACAGAGGGGAGAAGCCTCTTCCCCAAACAGGTTCAATCTTTCTGTTCATTTGTGTAAGACTGCAAAAGTACCATGTTTTGATGTTGGAAGTGGAAAAGCCACTTCCAACCCTGAGTCAGGGATATCTAAGTTAAGTTATCGCTCAGGTGAGCAGCTTTTGTTTTGATCTGTTTTCTGTTGTATGCACTGTGGCAGTCTCAGTGCCTGGGACTGAATAAACCAGGCATAGCCTGTTTAAAGGAACAGTACGTGACGCCTCATCATTTAACCTACCCTAAAAGACCGTGTTCTAAACAGTCCCGGACAAACGACGGAGCCCCGGAGTAAGCCGTTTGTCACAATATATATATATATATTACTGAGTTAAGTTATGGTGAGTAAAAAAAGTGACAAAAACCCTCCACAGGAAAGCAAATATGCAAATATAACTGTATGCTCATATATATATATATATATATATATATATATATATATATATACATACATACACACACACACACACACACACATTCTATAAATATATATACTTCAGGCATTGAAAGATTTAATTTTTTTAGAAACCTCTCTGCTACTGTAGGGACTGTAATACACTGTGCAAGTCACCAGGATTATATAGTCCAAAGGTGGCCAACTTCAGTCCTCAAGGGCAACCAACAGGCTAGCCATTAGAGATACCCCTGCTTCAGCACAGGTGGCTCAATCAGTGGCTCAGTCATTATGACTGAGCCACCTGTGCTGAAGCAGGGATATCCTGAAAACTTGACCTGTCGGTGGCCCTTGAGGACAGAATCTGGCCACCCCTGTTTCAGGCACTGCTTGGCCTTGCCCATTGGACAGCTCAGTGTGCCATGCGTTTTTAGACGTCCTAGCCTTTTCTCTGGCTTCTGTTCAGAAAAACTGTCACTGGCTAAAGAGCCACGGGCTAAGTGTAGACATTTACTCGCTGTACACTTCGGTCTATTTTAAATAGGCCTCTGGGACTGTGCAACTGACCACTGAGTAGCATGCCCTTCTGAAGCCTTACACTCTTCCATTCCTTTTAATTGACTAACCACCATACTGCCTGTTCAAAATCACCCATTTATGCCCCCAGTCTGAAGCCCCCAATGACCTTTTTCTGGCCCCAACCACAATGCAAACCTCGTTTGGAAGATGGCTAAATCCAATAACTCAATTACCTCCATACTAAAGTTACATTTATCAATCTCTATCTTGGATCTTTAGTTCTCTTTTCCAATGGCCAGGCGTGTGGGCGAAAAGGACCTAATCAATTTAGGAATGATTAAATACAGATTTGTAACACTTGTCATTATTAAACCTTCAATCTTCATTATAAAGCTTTAGCTGTGGCATCACGGCTGAGTAACTTATTACACTGCAGCCTTTCACGCCACAATGTTGCAAATGTATATTGGGAGAAAAAAAAAATTAAACCTTTCAATCCCAGTTAAAAAAAAAGAACTCCTGGCAGTGACATGGGCAAGTTAAAATGTGATTATTCAAGCCTTTTTAAAGTAAGTTAAACCTTATGTATCCTGGAAATGTTCCCCATATTATTACTTCTAAGGATCTCATTTTTTTTGGTCATATATTTTACCTATGAAACATTTCAATGCCGCTCTCTGTAAGATCACTAAAAATAAAAAATAAACTACCTCTATATTTTTTTAAATTAGAATTGATGGTAAGAAAAAGCAGTAAGTACAATTATTAAAAACAGCTGACCTTGGGCAAGAAACTTGGGCCACATCTGCTAAGCAGTGCTAAGTCATACGGTAAGGTACCCTGCAGTCCATTTACTTTGAATGGGCAAAATTGTGTATTACAGTTTAAAATATTTAGTATACATGGTCCTTTTGGTCCTTTATTTGAACCCATTCTTGGCTCTTTGCAGGCCTCGCTGGCCCAGGAAACATGCTATGAAAAGGTTCCTGGTCACTGAGACAGACTGATCCAATGCGGTTTATTTCATCCTCTTTTGTCATTAAATGATACACATGGAAGTAAAGATGGACAGGTTCAACCTTCAGCCATGTACCTTTCTGTGGCTCTCTTGTCCGGAGACAAATGAATTGCAGTATGGCATTTAGAAATCCCATATTATTCTACTACAGTGCTGTCAGCTTTAAAAATACAAATAACTAGCTAATAAAACTAACACAGAGAAATAAACATTGATCGAACATGGAGTCAATAAAAAGGGGAACGAAAAGCAATCATTTGTTTAACTACCATACAAAATAAAGAAAATGTTTAATTGCCAAAAATAGCTCCATACAAAAAACACAATTATACCTCCTACCAAGCGATGTAATTATTGTGTGTCATTAAAAATAGTAGAATGAATTATATTCATCAAACATCTATTTTTTCCCGCAGCACAGCATACAAAATAAAGCAAATTCTCTTGAAGATAATAAGAATAACTACTTGTCCCCTATTGTTGTGTGCAGATTGGGCCAGGAAAGAGCCTGTCTACATTTGAACTGTGTCGGTCCGTAATTTCTTTCCAATCTAAACTTCATTTATGATAAGTGCGCCGAGCAAATGCTGTTATTATGCCCAGGCTACAGTATCGCCCTCTTCATCTAGACTAGAGGACAGGAGACCATTAACACAACACAGAAATAGCAGGAGGTCCTTCCATTCAAGGCCTTCCAAGAAAAGCCGCTCCAGCTGGGCCCGGCAGAAAACACGATGTGACTTCAGGTGTACTGGTGGGAATGAGTTCCTTTACGGAACCAGTGCTTTCTCCAAGTTCAGAGACGTATACCATGTTTGCACAAGTGTACTGTTTATGTGTTAAAGCAGCAATCCAGGCTTCCCCCATATTTAGTTTTCGTTCTATATTTAAAGAATGTGACAATGTATCACTAAGCTGGCAAATCATTTGGTGCTCCTGTTATAAATCTGTACAAATCCTGATTGCGTGCCTAACATAATGGCCGCCTTTCAGTTTCAAGCAATCTGCCAGCCAGTGTAACTCAGCAGCTACAATGTAGCCTGGTATTACTAAGGTAACATGGACTATTGTTACAGTTTGCAAGCTCAAACGGCTGGGAACATTGGCAACAAATGATCACAAGCAGGAAAGTGTTGCAACAATCTTCCACTGCTTGGGAGTTGTGCTAAACCTGCTATAGAAATCAAAGGACGCTCAGCATATTAAACCTCATTCAAAATGACATTACGAGTTGTCTAAAAAACAAGTCACACATCTAATACTGGAGAACTTTTTTTTTTTTTAACCATATAAGATTTCACATGTTCTGCTGCTATCAAATAATCTCGTGTTCCTAAAGAAATAGACACAAAACATATTAATGTGAGTAAAAAAAAAAAAAAAAAGTGATAAAAAAAACTTCCACCGTACTGTGTACAGAAAAAGAAATAGGAAAAGCCTCATCTATAATACAAGATGCAATTGTTGATATTAATATCATCTTTTATGTGTATAGCGCCAACATATTATGCAGCACTGTATAGTGGTGGAGGGAGAACAACAGCATTGCCTGACAAACGTGTACATGTATGTTGAGACAGACAATAGGAAAGAGGTCACTGACCCAAGGATCTTGCAATCTAGAAAGAAGGAGCGATGTGTGAAGGTACAAAGCAGGGGTGGCCAGGTTTTCAGGATATCTCTGCTTCAGCACATTTTGACTGAGCCACCTGTGCTGAAGCATGGATATCCTGAAAACCTGACCTGTTTGGTGGCCCTTGAAGACTGGAGTTGGCCACCCCTGGTATAAATGATAGGCTAGTACAAAAGTATAATTGACTGAAAAAAGATAGATGTTTGCTGAAAATATAATTCACGCTACTATTTTTAATGACAATAATCACATGGGAAGCAGGAGGTATAATTGCGGTATTGTATGGAACTATTTGGGACAATTAAGCACTTTTCTTATTTTATACTGTGGCTAAACAAATGACTGATTTTCTTCCCTTTATTTATTGACTTCATGGTGTTTCCTTTGCTAAACCCAACTCGCTATTTGTACACAATATGCACTGCATGTCGTCTGGCTTAATTACACGAATATCATAGAATAGCAAATATATTAACACTGTTAAGATAGTAGTTTGCTAGTTTTTACTGTAGAAGGAATGTGTGAAAACAAAATATCAAACCCGCTCATTCACACTGCAGATCCATTATTACCTAACAGTTCAACATAAGAAATCGGAGGAAACAATGGACTTGTGTCTTTTTAAAACACACAGCAAACAACCACCTTAAATGCCAATCTATCTGTATCTGAAATTATTCATGGTATGGCTTTCTTTTTTTTTTTCAAAATCGATAGTAGGACCCTCCAAAATCCAAGTGGCTAAGGGTAAAAAGGTTTGATTGCTTTATTTTTACATATACAGCTCAACCCCCTTATAACGCTGTGCTTGGGGTCCAAAGAATCACATTGCGTTATAAGCGGATCGCGTTAGAAATAATGTACAATTGTATGCGTTGTACAATAAAGTATTTAAGACACCAATAATCGTGTTGTAAATATTTATAAATAAGAAAATTGGGAGCCACGCTTGCATCGCGTTATAAGCAGATTCGCGTTTTAACGGATTGCGTTATAACGGGGGTTGAGCTGTATGTCGTTTGGTTCAACTCAAGTCTTTCAGCTGGAAAACCTGAGCAATATTTGGGCAAAAAGCAGCATCTGACTTTAAAAAGAAAAAAAAAATCCATTGCTTTTCAAAGGGATTTTATGTCTGATCAATGTGGTCGTGTTTTTACATCACTTTTGCAGCTGGGACACTGATAAATAGTCCTCTTTGTCTCCTAATGATATTGGTGCAAAGCGGAAAATTGCTCGAACTTCTAGAAGCCCATCTGCCCTCTACTTCAACAATGATCCCCCCTTATTAATATGGTGCCACATGTCTTGAAGGCAGATTTTGCAATGTTATAGGCCCAGAGAGCATTGCAACGTTAAGAATCACAACATTATCTACAGAAACGGTTTTATTACCTCTGCTTTTAATATGCCCTGCCAAAGCTAGACTTACATGCTACTAAATCTTGTTTTCGTCATATGGCAATGGCACAGTTCATTGGGTTTTTGCTTGGTTCTTTCTATTTGAGATGGGTAGAAGCCCTATTCGGTTTCACACTTTATTGCTCAACAATATATTGATATAGCCCATGGAAGTCTGCGTTTTGAAACTGGGTTGCCTCTCCTAAAATGAAAGTGAACTAAAGACAGTGGCCGGTTGAATAAGTTAAAGCAGCGATCCCGGCTGCTACATTTTTGCCTTTTTTATTTTTACAGCATGGAAATTAGGGGGTCCTCGGGGATTGAGCCATGCTATTTTCAACTCTGGGGACCCCCCCGTCCCTGAGATATGTACCAGTGAAGTTATCGGTTTTAAAACTCCCTCCAGGGGAAGCCAAGTGGCCGTCAAATCTCGCGAGTCCAATAGGAAGCTGCAAGGTCATCGGTTCATGGCTTTCTATTTGCCGGCCATTTAAATCCCTTTGAAAAACCAGGAAGTAACACTGGGTAACTTCACTGGTAATAATCTCAGGAGCTGGGCAGTCCCTGGAGATGAAAACAGCGCGATTCAGCTTTGGTTGACCCTCCAGTTCCCATGCTATAAAAAAAAAAAAAAAAGAGGGACTAGTTAGGTGGGACTGCTGTATTAAATGAATCTGGTTGAGTCCTTTAAAAAAAATGAATAGGGTACTGTAACAGGGGCTTATCACTGTTGAGAAAAACTGTCTCTAAATCCAGCAGTTGGCTGGTTAATTGCACAGGCACTCAACCAGACTCCCCCTGGCTGATTAAGACTGTTAGAAAAAGCCTGTTCTGAGAAACAGGAAGATTTTCCTTAGCCCACAACTAGAGCTGACCAGAGGAACAGATGTCTTGAGCTGCAGAATGACTGTATGCTGATAGCAAGACAAGGAGACCAGACCTCTTTACCTGGACACAGACATTGCCATAGAACACAAGGGTGCTGGCCCAGGAGAGCAGAGGGTCCTTCCCCTGCAGACACAACAAACAGATAAGAGACGTTCTTCTTGGACTGTTGTATATCTATATGTATATACGTTTGGGGTGGTAACTAGCTTAGCTACCCACCCGGTTAGAGAGGGACGGAGTAAAGGTGTAGATATTCTCCAAAGCGGAGTAGGCCTTTATTTTGAATGTTTTGCCGTGTTAAAGGAACAAGCACAATAAAGCCTCATTTTAGTTTCACCTTAAAACGGTCTCCACTGCGTACTGTACTTCTGCACACATCTCTTACAGGTGCGTATAAGTATTCTGATTATTGGGGGGAGACTGCCGCTGGTTAAGCATGGGGAGGGGTGTGGAGGCGGTGACTTGTTTTGGCCCTTTGTTTGGATTTGGGGGTGGGGTGCCTTCCTGCAGAGTGTGTGTGATTGATCGCAGCTGTTCCATCTCTGTTAGCGGCCATGTGTGTTGTACACATTATAATGGGATGGAACAAGTTCTGCGTCTCTGTGCATCATTGTTTTTCCCTTTTCCTTGTGCAAATAAATATGCCAGATATCAAGTGGCTTAAAACTGTTTCCTGCAACTTGTGCACACCAAAATTAAACAATACATTAAAAAAAAGTGAACTTTTCTTCGCTGTGATACATAGAACTCCAACTAGTCTCTAGTGATGCAGGATAAATAGGTCCCCAAGGGGGTCATTACATTTTTGAGATAAGGACCAAGCCAGGTGATAAAGACGAGCAATTAATCATATTATTTTGAACTTTAGGAGTAATTGACAGCATGATTCTGTTTGTTTTTTAAATTAATATTATTGCTGAAAAATGTCCTGTCCCGCGGTCATCAGAAATGTGTTAAAGATTAGAGGGAAAAAAAGTGCATTTGATCTCCCTAAACCTGCCTCAAAACATTGTCACATGTCACACAGCGGTTAAATTGCCCACAAGGCTTCTGGGTAATGACATGCACATACTGTATGCACACTGAATAGCCACAGCATTGACCGCTGCTGGCATAGAACAGGAGTGCTCAACTCCAGTCCTCAAGACACCCCCCTCCCCCCACAACAGGTCAGGTTTTCACGATATCCCAGCTTCAGCACAGGTGGCTCAATCAATCCCTGCTTCAGCACAGGTGGCTCAATCAGAGGCTCAGTCAAAGACTGAGCCTCTGATTGAGCCACTTGTGCTGAAGCTGGGACTGATTGAGTCACCTGTGCTGAAGCTGGGATATCATGAAACCTGACCTGTTGAGGGGGAGGCGGAGGCTCGAAGACTGGCGTTGAGCACCCTGGCAATAGAATACAAATTCTCAGTGGAGAAAACCAGCAATATAATTTATACCTGTACCATGGAAGGTCATTTAGCCCTCGTAGAAAAGACCAATAAAAAAATGAAAGCACCGCGTATTAGATATTTATTAAGGGATAGGTTTATATCTTATGTGCTATTATGCAAGAGAGAAAAAAAACTGTTTTTATGGCAACTATGTGTAGCTTTTTATTGCATTGGCATTAAATGTCCTGTCATTATCCTGTGACAGAAAACTTTTTATGGGGAACATTTTGTATTCCAAATAAGTATGTGTTTTAACCACGTGATTTCGATGTAGAAATGAAGCTGCAGTTAGACATAAATCAACATGAAAAAGTGACAAATGTTATATGTTCTTGCATGAAAGTAATAGGGTTTAATAGAAATAGCAGGATATATAAGAACACCAGATATCCGGCAATAAATCTGTGTAGCAAGGTCCCAATATATTTAATCAAATGTGTGCAACATTACCAAGAGTAAATATATACATACATACATACATATACACACACACACCTCTGTTTTAACCATAGTAAACCAGTATTGCTGACCTGAGGAAGAGAGGAGAACTCTCGAAAGCTTGTCCTATGACATAAATTGTTAGTCCAAATAAAAAAAGTTTCACCTAGTACCGAAGAACTCATTTATTCTGCACATTCGCATCTGGACTATCACGGATATATATACAGTGTTCGACAAACCTATACATTTGCACGCCCCGGGCGAGTGGATTTAACATCGTGGCGAGCTCCTATTAGCCCAAGCAGCACACGTGTGGTACTAGGTGGCGAGTAGATTTTTTTCTTCGGCGAGTAGATTTTTTGGTGATTTGTCGACCACTGTGTGTGTATATATATATGTATCAGTACCGTGTTAGCCGAGCTTCAATAATAAAAAAATAAATAGATGATACCGTTCTGTGGCTAACTAAATGCTTTTATTTGTGTGAGCTTTCGAGATACACTGATCTCTTCTTCCAGCGATGTTACAATGAATGAAGCAAAAGGATTACTTAAAAACAGTGTCTCTTGGAATGTTATCTGTGCTAGTCCTTCCCCCGTGTGGATGTGTTTTATGGCAACACGGCGGGTGACGTCACCTGTCGCAAGTTATGTTTCGCCGGACGGCCGGGTCGCGGGATTCCGGCAATTTGATTTGTTCTTTGATTTGTTCAAGGGCCGTCACGTCGCTCGTCGTGTGCACTATAAGCACAAGCGGCGGCAATGTATTTGTTTTCGGGGGACGTCGCGTCGCCATCGCTATAAGCGCGGCCTAAGACATGTGAATGTGCTCACAAATGATCTTTTTATTTGCTAGATATATATAGATATATATATTATATATAGAAAATAATAATTATTCGCAATTTTTTTTTTTTAATTGCCCATTTGGATTGCCTCCAACCAATGCAGCAAAAAAATTAAACACGGTAAATTAGGAAGGCTTTGACTTATGGAAAGAATTAATGACACTGTATATATATTTACATATACATACATACACACACTAATATAAGTTAACAATATAAGGCCATAATTGTACTAAATGGTGCTAACCTTTCACGCACTTTAAAGCGGCAATCCAAGCTGGGCATTTTCTCTTAGTTTTGTTACATAGGATTGAAGCAGGGGGTCTCCGGAGCTGAACCCCATTCATTTCAGCTCCGGTGACCCCCTGCTTCCGGAGATACTTACCTCAGAAGGGGATGCCTGTAGCTGCTCGGGCTTGGCTGGCAGGTATCACATGATAGCCGCATTTAAAAGCTCCTGTGACCTGCGGGCCAATAGAAAGCCGTGACGTCATCCTGTGCGGTTTCCTATTGGCCTGCGTGATGCGGGAGCTTTAAACTTGCAGGCAATAGTGGAACCCCCTTCTGAGGCAAGTATCTCTGGAAGCAGGGGAGCCCCAGAGCTGAAATGAACAGGATTTAACTCTGCTTCAATGCCAGGAGGGGAGGGGATAATTAAGACAATAAAAAATAGCTCGGATTGCTCCTTTAAAGGATCATTCTTAGGGACCATATAAAAAAAATAGATTTGAAGCAGGGGGTCTCCGGAGCTGAACTGCGTTAATTTCCGCTGCTGGGACCCCATGCTTCCTGAAACACTTCCTGTACTTCCATAGGGGGTCTATAAACAGTTGTGTGAAAAAGAAAGTACACCCTCTTTGAATTCTATGGTTTTACATATCCGGACATAATAACAATCATCAGTTCCTTAGCAGGTCTTAAAATTAGGTAAATACAACCTCAGATGAACAACAACACATGACATATTACACCGTGTCATGATTTATTTAACAAAAATAATAGTTTGTTGCAAATGTTCCCAGCAGTTTGAGCTGCGAACTGTAACAATAGATAATGTTACCTTAGTAATACAAGAATACATTGTAGTAGCTGACTAAAGGATTGATTGAAACGAAAAGGAAGCCATTTAGTGAACCCTGGGAAACAGGATTTTTGCTGATCGATTACGGGAGAACGAATAAATCGGCATCTTCAGTAATTAGTTTTCAATAAAGGTAATCAAAGGCAGCATATATTAAAACAAAAAGAGGGGATTTTTAAATTTAAAGTGCTGTGCGCACTCATTGCCTGTTTAAAGGGGCGATCTGTCCTAGGACCAAAGTGAACGAATTCCAGTGGCATGTTTAAAGCGTCTCATCTGGGTGATTGATTTTTATTTTTTACCCAAATCTGAAACCAATTTTTAGTTATTATTTAGTGGTGGGGGGTGGGGGGTGGGGCTGGGGGGGGGCGGGGGGGGGGACGGGTTGATATCCGGTGGCTGGTCCCTTTTGTATGATGTCCCTGTGTGATCAGCAAGTGATTGTACAGGCAGGGTCCCCCCTCCCCACCTCCCCTTATTTTTATTGGCTCTCTGATAAGGAGAAAGATAACACTTGATTGACAAACACTACAGGCCCCCAAGAAACCCCAACTGGCCGACTATGTGGGATTGCACCTGGAATATGGGTAATAAGACAAATTGCAGGGAACCCGACAAGATGCTAAAAATATTATGCACAATGCACAGAAACTTAATTGGCTTTAAAAAAAAACAAACTGGATGTAGCAAAGGATGCAACACCAAATTAAAGATGCAAAACTACCAATTCCATCCAACAAATCAAACCAGATTACAGGGAATGTTTACTAAGTGTTGTTAAACCATAATCACTTTCGGACACCTTACATCCTATCCTGTTCACTTGAACTGGCCATGAGGCGTCTTATAAAATAGCCCCACTTAGTAATTATGGGCCTATATGGATTTCTTGACCGTACATCCAGACTTTGTAATTAAGCTTTTCATCGGTAAAGAAAAAAAGGGAGAGGCAGCCGTGCTCAAGTTAATGCTACATTAATTTATTACTGCAAAAAGGGCTGACATTTAAATCCCTAATCTGGGGCCATCGTCAGAGATGATTAATCTTTGCACATTCTCTTGATTTACATAGTTACATTATAAATGAGGTTGAAAAGAGACATATGGCCATCGAGTTCAACCTGTGTTAGATTTAGTCAACTGAGATACCCATCCGATATTTGTGCTTTTACACTGATCCAAAGGAAGGGAAACAAAAAAACACAGTGTAACAAGTTATTTTTGCTTTGATGGCTAAAGGATCTTCCACAACGCTCTAAAGTAATTGCAAACAGAAGTGTGGGCCGAGTGATTATTTTGTACATAAATGAGCAGTGATTGTGGATCAGAGGTATAATACAAGTCTTTTTACTGAACATAAAACAAGGAAATCTTACTCCGCGTGAGTTTCCAGTGAGGCTTTACACACTGATAAGCCTCTTTTGTGCCTTTCCATAGCCGGAAACCAATGAGGTGTCCGCTTTGTGTGTGAGCCCCGATGTTACGTTACTTAACATGAAAAAAAAGAAAGTGGTTTATCATTTTACATGACCCGGTTGCTTATAGAATGAACACTTGAGAACAAAGTAAATAGAGACAGCTTTCTAACAAGGTGCTGCACAGACTTAGAGGCGACTCTTAGGCCCCGCTCACACAGAACGCTACACGGCGTGCGAGTGCGCATTCGTCACAGATTCCTGGCGGCCAATGGTAGTGTTCAGTATTGAAACTACCATTGGCTGCAGTCGCGGGCGTCTTTTCAATCTGTGATCTCCGGTTGCAGCAGCGTGACGTCAATTTCAGCAGCCAATCAATGCCCAGACGTTTACATTGATTGGCTGCTGAAATTGACCCGAGACTCAGCAGTGAAATCGGAGGAACGGGGCACCCCCCCTCTCAGTATATGATCCCTGCGGGACCCCCCCCTCTCACACACACACACACACACACAATGGATTTGTGCTTTTATTTTATGTTTTCCTACGATGCATCGCAAAGCCACCCTGCGCCCGTGACACAGCCCCCAACCCCTGCACCCGTGACACAGCCCCCCCACCCCCTGCGCCCGTGACACAGCCCCACCCCCTGCGCCCGTGACACAGCCCCCCACCCCCTGCGCCCGTGACACAGCCCCACCCCCTGCACCCGTGACACAGCCCCCCACCCCCGGCGCTCGTGACACAGCCCCACCCAAGGCGCCCGTGACACAGCCCCAACCCCTGCGCCCGTGACACAGCCCCGCACCCCCGGCGCTCGTGACACAGCCCCACCCCCTGCGCCCATGACACAGCCCCCCACTCCCTGCGCCCGTGGCACAGCCCCACCCCCTGCGCCCGTGACACAGCCCCCCACCCCCTGCGCCCGTGACACAGACCCACCCCCTGCGCCCATGACACAGCCCCCCACCCCCGTGACACAGCCCCACCCCCTGCGCCCGTGACACAGCCCCCCACCCCCCGCTCTCACACACTTCCTGGATGTGTCGGATCATTCTGTCTGCTAGGGATGATCACACGTCGCCCAGCAGATGGAGGCGCGCACACGCAGCGTCGCGAAGCCCCCCGTGTGAACGCGGCCTTAGAGAGGCAATCCAAGTGAACGATTGTTTTTGTTAGTTTTTTTAATTTTTTTTAAACATATGAGTGAAGCAGGGGGTCTTCGAAGCTGAACCCATTTATTTCAGGTCCGGTGACCCCCTCCCTGCTCCCGAAATGCTTGCTTCGGTAGGGGGAGCCGGAATCCACTCTGCTCGGCTAGCAGGGATCACATAATGGCAGAGTTTAAAAGCTCACGCAACGTGCGGGCCAATAGGAAGTCGTGACATCACCCAGTGCGGCTTCCTATTGGCTCACGTGACACCGGAGATTTAAACTTGCAGGGGATACCGGCACCCCCATCGGAGGTAAGTATCTCTGGAAGCATGGGGTCCCCAGAGCTGAAATTAACGGGGTTCAGCTCCACAGACCCCCTGCTTCGATCTTATGTAAAAAAATGCCAGCTTGGATTGCTCCTTTAAATGACACATAACATGAGCTGCATTCTTTGTGAAATTGGAGTTCAGCTTTCCCTTGCGCCCCAGGACTAATCCCTGCACTAGAAATCAATTTGGAGGGTGCGAGGAAGCCTCATCGCTCTCACCCTCACCACTATCAATTAGTATCAAGTAACTTTACCTGGAGGCTATCCATTACAGCAGAAACTCCACTTAGCCCACTGTTACTTTGCAGGATGGAAACCCCGAGGCTTCCTGGAGCCGAGCGGTGGTATTTCCAGCTCCAGGTAACCCCACGTTCCTGAGCTACTTACTACTGATTAAAACCAGCGTTCCTTCCTCGCTCTGACACCTTCACGTGGGCCAATAGGAAGCCGCAATCTGTGATGTGGTGGTTTCCTACTGGTCCTCATGATGCCCTCCATTTTGTTTCCACTGAAGGGGACTATTTTGGTCAGTATCCTGGGAACAAGGGGGTCCCCTCAACTGAAAATAGTGCAGTTCAACTCTAGAGACCCCCAGGTTCCTTTCCTGTAACAAAACCGCGGGGGGAAAGAAAGCGGGCAGCCAGGATTGCTGCTTTAAGCTTTAGTGCAGGGGTGCTGAACTCCAGTCTTCAAACCCACCCAACCGGTCAGGTTTCCAGGATATCCCTGCTTCAGCATAGGTGGCTAAATCAGTCCCTGCTTCAGCATAGGTTGCTAAATCAGTCCCTGCTTCAGCACAGGTAGCTCAATCAGAGGCTCTGTCAAAGACTGAACCTCTGATTGAGCCAGCTGTGCTGAAGCTGGGATATCCTGAAAACCTGACCTGTTGACGGGGGGCTTGAGGACTGGAGTTGAGCTCCCCTGCTGTAGTGGACATGAGTTAGTTGCACGTTCTTAAGCTTCTGTTGAAACGTCCTCCCTGCAATCCGGCGGAGAAGGGGTTAAACAAAAATCCTGTTCCACCGGAATAACCAGTAACAGATTTGCAGAAATCTTCTAATTAAGTGAATCAAATTATTGTGTAAAGATGTGCAGCGGAGGGTGCGAAATAGGATTATTCCCCTCCACCGCGCATTTATTTCATGTGTAATGAATTTGCAACACCAGGTAAAATTGGGGCCTTTGTGTCCCCTGCCTACTTTGTAATGAGATTATCGGGTAACACCTGATGGCGAATGCAAAGCTCCACTCACTTATCCCAGTGCAGACGCTGGACTCGTGTAACTGCAGCCATAGAAATAACCCGTCTTGCTGCTACTACCTCAAGTAATTGCATGTTTTTTTTCTGCTCGCCTTCAAACAAAATCAATGGCTGCTGATGTATTGTTCTGCGTGTCTTTAAAGGTGCGCTCCGCAAATAATAAAGGTTTTTTATGCACACCCTAAAACTTGTGGAGGCTGTAAACTTGCGCTTACAAATGGCCATAATGGTATTTCCTTTAAAAAAAAAAAGGCAAGATACTTTTTCTTCCTGTGCCTTAGGGCAGGGGTGCGTAAACTGGGGAGTACAAGATTTTCTGGGGGGAGGAGGCAGTTAGAGGTCCCACGCTCTCCCCCAAGGCATTTAAATTAAATCCCGGGGTACCGCACGAGGCCTAACTTACTTTGGCTTCCCGCGACACGTCATCATGGTAACACGGCGTCAAATGACGCTGTGGAGTCACGTGACGTCACGTTACCATGGCTTCATTTGACGCTGGAGCCGAGTAATGGGGGTGGGGTGTCTTTAATGTGCAACTTTGTGTGAAGAAGTATGGTCACCTTGTATTGTTTTACAGTTAGGAAAGAGTATCCCTTATTATAGGAAGGGCCACAGCAATAGTCAAGATACCGGAGAATGCCATCTTTCCTTCAAGGAGAACGTTTGTGACATTTCAAGGATCCTAAATCAGGGTTCCAGGGAAGTGTCACAGCTAGAGTTGCTCTAATGCCAACCCTATGTATATGCACACCAGGCTGCTACAGTATAGACTTCTAGGGCAGTGTAAAAATGACAGGTAGATGGGAACCTCGATAGACGTACACCCCTATACAGAGTCTTGGACGGTACCTGGGAGTGATTCCAGTTCACTGGAGCCAGAGATTTCAAGTTCACCTTAACCATGGAAGGGAAGGTGATAAAGCCATGTGTGCCTCCCTGGGGAACTATCTGCATTCCCAGGGAAGAAGAATGTATGAAGTCTGTCTTGTCAAATTAAGTCCCTGGCGCCCAGCTTACAATACCAGCCCAGCCCAGCACCCTGAGAAAAAGGTCTGCGAGTCTCAGCACCAACACCTGCATTAAACCCTACTCCACCTCACTTAGTGAAACCCTCCTTAGTGGGAGCTGGGCAACGAGGGGTTACAAATGGCGCCCCATTTTTTGTTGTTCTGCTCGTTTGGGGACTTTTGGAGCGAAAAGTATGTTTTTATAGTTTTCAATGTTTTTGAACCAAAAATATGGAGGAATGACGTTTTTGTTTTTTTACAACGTGCTTCAAACTACTTACTGTATGTGTTTCCCGCCGTGGAAGCTGTGAGAGAGTAAAAGACTGTGAGATAATGAGTGTACAACGGTTCCCGATACCTAGAAACAAATATTGCATGGGTCCTGGAAAATGGGGACGGAAGTGGAAATGCAGGGGAAGTACTGCCCTGGCGTATTTTAAAAGATATTGTGCGCTGAGATGTTGAGAGGCTATGGAGTGGCAAAATTGTGGTAGGTTTTAACTCCCCGCTACCAAGAACATTTTTGCCCGATATCGATGAGAGAGTGAGTTTCCCGCTCAAAGCAATCTAATGTTGCTAAATTTGTGCCTGCCTCCAAACACAAAGTGCAGGGAAATGGCCTTTGCTGGACTGCTCTGCCCTGTCTGATTCACTGAGGGGAGGAGTCCAAAAGTGGCTAAGAGGGCACTGTAACTGTGCCCAAGCTCTGCTACTTTACAGCACTGACTACGGGGAGGCAGTCACTCGCACTTCGTTATTTGCTGTAGTATCGGCTACCAGATTCCAGGCGGTGTCCTGATCGTACTACTCCTGAGGAAGGACTTTATCCAGGCAGTGTGCCATACATGTGGCCAACCCGGAGGAGAGTTGGTACCCTCAGCACTATGTCAATGGGTGCGACAAACCATACTACCAGCCCACAGAGCCTAGAGGGTCGGTATCTCCCTCTGGCATTACTCCCGGGACTGCCGTCGAGACGGACAACTCTGCCCATGGGGAATTTCGGTGAACCCCAACCCTCTCTAATAGCGCGTCTGAGATCAGATGCATTGTAAGGAACCCCAACCCTCTCTAATAGCGCGTCTGTGATCAGATGCACTGTAAATTCTTCTGTATTTGGTACAATTCTCAAATTACCTGAAAATTGCAGGGAACCCTCTAGGGACGCTCGGGGAACCTAGGAACCTTGGCTGAAAAGCACAACAGGTTCTAATCCGGACGACGGTATCCTCCGATGACCATCTCACAACCGTGAGGGGAGGGATCCGATCTATAAAGGTGGTTAAATCAGAGAAGGCGGGACACAGCCGGAATGGGTCCCCAGGCTGCCTGCTACACTTCCAGAGATGTTGCAGAGCGTACTGGGTCCGTCCAGGTCGCAGACGGAACCCTGCGCGATGACGTAACGTCCAAGGGGAGGAGTCCTGACGTGTCTCGTCATGAAAAGTGACCTTCTCAAAGGATCCTTTTATCATATTATGTGCAAGGCCATACTATATTCGTGCCAATACGATATTTCACAGTGCCAACTGGGAAAGTGACCTGAAATATACAGGTACGGCACCTCTGTTATTGTAAGCACTTCAGCCACTGAAGAGGTAGTGAAGTGCAAACTCTATTCTGAAGAGGAGTTTTGCTGCCCTCTGCTGGTCTCTGGGGGAACAGGCATTGAAAGGCACGGTTGTTACGGAGGAATTAAATCAACGCTTCCCTTCTCCTCCCTTTCGCAAAGCAATTAAATGATTATACAACAGATGGTAAAACGTACCTACCCAGGGAGACTTTTTATAACGCGGTGTCGGCTGTGCGTGATAAACTCATAATACGGCGTTGATACCTTCAGTGCGAATGTGTCGGCAGCGCAGCCCAATAACGCAATGTTTCATATTCCAGGAGCCGGTTTAACCCCTTGGCGTGCCAGAGGGGTGGCAGCATATCTCTGTATATGGCCACAAGTCCCTTAATCTGATAATAATGCGTAAAATTATAAATACAAAGCAATGTGACCGTGCACTTGTCTTCCCACAGTACGGAAGCATAGGGTTTGACAGCGGATAGGAACTACTTGGCTCACCCAGTCTTCCCATTTAATAATAACGTAATAAGTTTTCTAATACTCGCTATATATTGAAGAAAAAGAAACATTTATCAAACTTTCAAAAAAGCAATGCCGAAGACATGCCTAGGCCAGGGGTGGGCAACTCCAGTCCTCAAGGGACACTAACAGGTCAGGTTTTCAGGATATCCCTGCTTCAGCACAGGTGGCTCAGTCATTCTGACTGAGCCACTGATTGAGCCAACTGAGCTGAAGCAGGGATAGCCTGAAAACCTGACCTGTTGGTGGTCATTGAGGACTGGAGTTGGCCGCCCGTGGCCTAGAATGCGATTGATGCATTTCTGATATCTGATCTTTATAACGGGGAAATCCCTTTTTACACAAATTTTTAACACTTTCCCTGGCAGAGGGGCTTGCACTGCCTTTGCAACCAAATGTGCACTCCCTGAACAGCGTCCCTTTTGAAGTTAAAATATTCGGCTGAATATCCAAAGAAATGACAACAGCCAATGGTGACCTAAGCAGAATCAGTTTACTGCTTGTAATTGGTTTAACTCCCAGAATCCCTAGCTGCAGTGGAAGCATGGTGAAAATCCGGGTCTCCCTCCTGTCCAAGACATGTGAATGTGCTCAAAAGTGGGATTTTGATTTGCTCTAATTAGTTTAAGGAAGGTTTTAGTTCAAATAATTCGTTTAAATAGGCCAATTACTCTGTTGCGTTGTTTACAAACGTTTCTTTTTTTATCTGTCTGATCTAATCGGGTCGCCACTTTAATGCGTCAATCACAATTCAACTTAACTTCTCTCCTCTCAGTTTCAATGTCAGCGAATGAGGCTCAGTGAGCAAAGACACTGAGTGAACCATTGTTATTTATTAAATGTTTCCCTGGCTGGGAGGCGAGAGGTTAACGTCATTATGTTTAATATATTGTGCTGCGGCCTTACCACCCCCTTATGCGTGTGTCTTGTGTAAATTCTTTCAATTAAGCCAAGTTTAGTTTAAAGGATGATATATTTTACAGTTCCCACGTCTCTGTAAAATTCCTATGTACAGAGCTGCGTACCGCGCACTAAACTGTAATTGTGTCTGTAAAAGCGCTCTGCGTCCCGTTGGGAGAAAAGCGTTATAAGAAGTAAAAGTTCTTCTGATTATTAATGACACGTTACAGTTCCAATGTCATTTAATGACGATCTATTTGTCAATTGTATCACATTGCCACTAGGTGGCAACAGAATGATAAAGTAAACGCATTACAGTACATAAAACCTTTTGCTGACGTAGTATTTCTGCTGAAATCTAAACCAAACACAGAAATAAGATTGGGACATGAAAAAAAAAACAAAACAAAAAAAAAACAATTGCCATATGTGAATCAAAACAGCAATCCCCTATCCATCTGCCAAAAATCACAGAGCATGCTCGGCGTATCAACGCGATGATAAGAGCGCTCTGCTCCAGAAGTTGGTGTTAACACTTTCACGGTTCTGCAATGTGTCTAAGGCCCCTCTGGCAGCAAAAGGATTAAACTGCCAGGGGGAGAGGTTAATTTGTAAGACATGGTTACATTTGGCAGTACCGGTCAACTGATATTGTTCTTCCCGTGGTTGAAACCGGTTGCCAAAAACCAATGGCTCGTAAACGCAGCGCCAATGAATACGGCGAATGTGCAGATCCTAATGAAATATCCGTAATACAGTAAAAGTTAGAGCGTGGCATTGCGCAGGGGGTGAGATCTGTGAGCGTGCGTCACCGCGCTGCCAGTTCCGGGAGCAGATTTCACGTTCAGTCATATCCCTCATTTTTATTTGAGGACAAAGACACACGTATTCTAATAATTACACTGGACACATTTCGTGCGATTATGAGAATTGAGCAAACGTAACATGACAGGATTCCCGACATAGGCCGCGCGCTGTGATATTTTAGATCAGGGGTGGACAGTCCTCACAGGCCACCAACAGGTTAGCTTTTCAGGATATCCCTGCTTCAGCACAGGTGGCTGTATCGGTGGCCACAGTAAATACCTTTATTTCACCTTGATAACAGCCTGCTGCAATGAGATGAGCATCTGGTTTTAAATTTACTGGGAATTTTAAATGGGCACCAACCAAGACACCACTTTGGAGAAGTGTATAATTAATTAATCTTACAAACCATTAACAAACGTGTTGCATCAGCTTTGAACGTTCGTGTTTTGGGGAATCGAGAGGCGGAGGGATTTCTTTGGAGCTTATTAAAACGCGGCGAGTATGTTCAGTAATCATAAGCCCGCTCAGCAATTCCACACTGCAGACAGGAAACACCTGGATTTGTCTAGTACAACATCACTGCAAATGTTCTGTGTATTAGAGGAGGGGCGCTCAACTGCTGTCCTCAAGCCCCCCTAAACAGGTCAGGTTTTCAGGATATCCCTGCTTCAGCACAGGTGGCTCAATCAGTCCCTGGCTTCAGCACAGGTGGCTCAGTCCCTGCTTCAGCACAGGCAGCTTAATCAGAGGCTCAGTCTTTGACCTGTTGGAGGGAGTGGGCGCTTGCGGACTGAAGTTGAGCACACCTGTATTAGAGAATATATCACTAGCTACTAAATATTTGCCTTGACACAGAAAAGCATGTTGAAGGCGGCTTTATAAACAGTATATAAAACAGCGTTACAAATTATCAATACACGTAATGCCTTCAAAAGGCTGTGTTCTTCTATATGCAAGAAAGTCTGTGAGACGTATGAACTATTATATTTTAAATGTATTTGTGAGACAATATTAGTGCTAAAAAGTAATACAAACCTCCCGAAAATGTTCGATTTCCTACATACAGCTCAACCCCCTTATAACGCTGTGCTTGGGGTCCAAAGAATCACATCGCGCTATAAGCGGATCGCGTTAGAAATAATGTACAATTGTATGCGTTGTACAATAAAGTATTTACGATACCAATAATCGTGTTGTAAAGTATTCATAAATACGAAAATTGGGAGCCACGCTTGCATCGCGTTATAAGCGGATTCGCGTTGTAACGGATCGCGTTATAACGGGGTTGCGCTGTATAACGTGTTTTAAAGGCTTTGTATGAAGCATTGCATCATGAGGAATACCAGATTACCATCATCTCAATTAAAACACAATTAGAAGCATTTATAGTTTATTTACAGCCCCCTAATTCTGTGCGGACGCTATTAACAGACTATTTCGGGTTTAGGTCACGTTGAACTTGGCAGATGATTCTGACGCTAATTTCCAAAAAACGAATTCATGCACAGCAACATCGTTTTTATTAGTACATGCCATTAATATCTGTACACAACGCGCATTTCGGTGCGCCAAAACAAATACATTATTTTGAAGCTGATAGCACAGATGGCTAAATTGAATATTAATACATTGGGGCACACTAGCAGAATTTAAAATAAGATTTCCATGCGCCAGTTTTGACTTGCTCAGTATATACATGTAACGCGATCCGCTTATAACGCGAATCCGCTTATGACGTGATGCAAGGGTGGCTCCCAATTTTCGTATATAGGAATACTTTACAACACGATTATTGGTGTCTTAAATACTTTATTGTACAACACACACAATTGTACATTATTTCTAACGCGATGCGATTCTTTGGACCCCAAGCACCGCGTTATAAGGGGGTTGAGCTGTACTGTAGGTCCCGATAGATTAGGTGCTGTTCTGTGCATATCATTTTGCGATGTACATTCTCTTCTTTACCTTAGTGAGATAATGCAGCATTGTGGAGTTTATATCTGTGCAAGAGATTTATGCGAGGTTTAAAAGTCACGCTCAATTCTTTTCACATTTTGTGAGGCAATAAACTCATATTAACAGTTATCTGTTAAAGGGGCAATCCAAGTGGGCTGTTTCTATGTTGTGGTCTCCACCCCCCAAAGGATTGAAGGAGGGGTGTCCGGATCTGAACCCTGTTAATCTCAGCTGCGGGGACCCCTTGCTTCAAGAGATACTTACCTCTGAAGGGGGTGCCCGTATCTCCTGCAAGTTTAAAGTTCCCGCATCCCCTGAGCCAATAGGAAGCCGCGCCCGATGACACCACGGCTTCCCATAATTCCGATGAATGCACCGAGGTCTGGCGGGCGACATCCGACTTCCTGTGACCTCACGTAGGTTGGTTTACCTTTCTTAGCTTTGGGTATTACTAGGGTGGCCATATTTGTCCCGGCAAAAACCGGGGCAAATGTCGCGCAGACGGCTTTCGGCGATCGCCAGTTGCTCATGTGCATGCACGATCGGAGCCTGCCAATGGTGCATGCATATGAGCCGCCAGCAAGTGCCGATTGTGCATGCGCGGCCAGCGGCATAGACAGCCCAAAAAGTTGGGACAGAGGCCTAAAAACCGGGACGTTGGTATTACGCAAATTAGATTCTAAGTGGCTGGTTCCTCTATTACCATCTAAACTTACAGCATTATATAACAACTAATTAACCGTATATTTACCTCACAAACAAATGTGCTTGTGGGCCACATATTCATTTATGAACATATTAGCACAGTACAGAGTGGGGTGTACGGAACACTTACCCAAATATCCAACTGTCAAATCAACAGGTAGATAAAGAGACTTGTCAAAAACTGCTGACTAACATTCAAACCACGACCAGCATCAATTCCAGCCATGAAAGGGTCAAAAAAGGGGGTTTCAGTTGTAATACTGTTTGAAGAATAAAACCTTAATACAGTGTTGGGCCGCGCCAGTCCTTAAGAGCTAGCAACAGGTCAGGTTTCATGATATCCTTGCTTCAGCAGAGATATCTAAAAACCTGACCTGTTGGTGGCCCTTGAGGACTGGAGTTGGCTACCCCTGCCTTAATACAACTCGATTCCCCCTGAGAAACCCCTACTCCTGCCCTCTGGGACGGCTCCCATTTTCCCCACTGCGCCGCTGACCCCAGAAATGAAGAATTTATGCTTTTCGTGTGGCCGTAAAAAAAAATCCTCATTTTGGATGAAACTGGACACGTCTACGAGGGATGCTCTTATCAGCAACAAACCGAGTCAAGTGTCACGTCATTGGAAACATAGGGTATCAGCCGCTGTGTCAACATTTTTGCAATAAAGTGCCTTCATTTTCCTGTGTGAACGAGTTTGCTCCGATTGTTATCTTAATAGGTCTGGTCTCCAGACTGGCCCACTTCAGCATTATCTGCTGTTCCCTGCCGCCCCCTTTCCTCCGCACACAACCATCCCTGTGTTGTTTTAAGTTAATGCCTGTTGTGTTCGAGGAGGGCAAAAAAACTTGTCCGGTACTTTTTTTTTTTTTACAGCCATAAAATGCTGCCATTAAAGCTAATGATAAACCAGATATGCACACAGGCAGGTGTGTGTGTTGATGATTAAAGTTAATATTTAACAGGAAATTCTGCCTCCTCGACACAGAAGGGGGGGGGGGGGTATGACAGTCACATAGCCAGGGCTTCTTTGAGGGGCATAATATTGAGTTTAACTCCTTCAATGCCAGCAAGCAGTTAATATAAACTCATCCTGACTGATGGAATCAGATCCATCATTGTATTCCTATGGCGCCAACAGTATATGCTGCGCTCACATTACAATAGAAGGCAAACAATGGGAATAAGTGCAACAGGTAAAGGAGAACCTGCCAGAAGAGCTTACAATTGAAGTAGGTTTTATAGCGGTGACCACTTCACTGCTGAAGACGATTGCAACGGGTTGCTCTATAATGTTTTTGGAAACCCATAGCACACAAGGGTTGACCTGGGAATGGAAGTGCTTAGCAATCGGAATGTGCCTCTATACTTATTATATATTCATGTTGTGTAATCACAGAGGCTGTCTGTATTTAGCTTACAGGATGTGGTTTCTCCCCGAGATTCACCCCTGGCTGGGAAACATGTCTGTTTTGTGAGCATCACTTCTCTGGTATGAGATGCCCGCCTGACAGAATCTGCTACAATGTATCCGCATCAGTGCATCCACCTAGGGACACAATACATTGCAGGTAGATCAGCTTCTCCTATCTCCTCGTCAACCTGCTCCTGGTGTTGGCTAAGCTAGCCATTTATAAGACCAGGAAGCAGTGTTTGGAGAGGGAGGTCCCAACAAACATGGATGACCATGTTCCGAGCGCTGGTGCACTCCTGTATCCGGGCAGAGTACACGTACGCCGAGTCAACTGGGACGGTTTCAGAGTTTGCCTCCCAGTGGGCGTCAGGTATCCCCAATTTGGATTTTTTTACATTAACTCTCCTATTCTAGTGCACATTATTTGAATTTACTGCTGCACTTCATACCGGTTTATGTTACATTTTTGTTAGTCTGGTATTTTTTTCTCACTGCGTCCTTAGGACCAGTGAGTTACCTCGGCCAAATCGGAACTACCAAATTAAATAGTCCTACTAGTTTTTTTGAGCCCCTATTTTTTCCCCAGAGTGGGAGCCAGGATTTCTCCGAGCCAAATGCCACTATTTTCAGTTCCGGTTCGTAAGATACTTACCAGTAATGTCACCGGCTTTAAATCTCCCTCAGAGGAAACAAAATGACTAATTAATCTCGGGCCAATAGGAAACAGCCACATCATCAGTCGTGGCTTCCTATTGGATAGCCATTTAAATCCAGGAAGTGACATCGGTAACCAGGAGGTCCACTGAGCTGAAAATAGCTTTGGAGGACACCTAAAAAGTGTGGATTGCTCTTTGAAGGGATTCTGTAGCCCTGTCTACTTAATTCAAAAAATTGTTTTTTTTTTGTTTGTTTATTTTTAATATATAAGTTACTTTTACAAAATACACTTATTTTATACTCCATTCAGAACTCACACTTTGTTTTTCTGCTTTGAGGGACTATTTATGTCAAATTACTTTATCTGGGCTTTTAAAAAAAAATATATAAACCTTTGTAAATGACATAATCCCCTCTATTACCCGGCACTGATGACTTTTACCCCCAGGCAGTAAGCTTTGTGTATGCAGTGCTATATGTTGTAGTATAATGATGAGATAGCATTTGTGTTCATACTGCATGTTAACAGCTTTGGTACCTGAAGGAATTATTTTGCAATGCACTGGTAGCCTCGGGCATCAGAGGGGTTTATCAATTTCTGCCAAAGGGTTTTTCTTAAAAGGCCCTTTTCATCACCCTATAGTAGAAACAAGTTATATATATATATATATATATATATATATATATATATATATATATATATATATATATATATATATATATATATAACTTGTTTCTACTATAGGGTGATGAAAAAGGCCTTTTAAGAAAAATATAAGAAAGAATATATATATATATATATATATATATATATATATATATATATATATATATATATATATAACGTGACTAATGTAATGTTAAGTCTTTGCGTTAGCCTGAACACACTGTTGTGGATATACTGTAATTGTAAACACGTCATTTGCATATTTGCATATGTTTTGCATATAATTATCACTAACCGCATGTAATTATCACTAATTATTACAGTTAACGCAATGCTCTTCACAGGGAAAAACATTTGTCTCTGCTTAGGTTAAGCAAAATGTCATGTTACGAAGCTTTGTAGATCTGGACGTTGGAGCTGTAGTAGTCGTGGGGAAGTGGATATGTTGTAGAAAGTGGTAACTCCTAATAATAGAATAGGGGAGCTCTTTATAGCTGACATTATGTGCCCGGAGCTTTCCAAACCTCACACGTACCTTTTTACAGGAGTACCTTACACAGAGGTTTCGAAAGCAATATACACAACAATGTCTATAAAGAACCTTCATTGAAAACTATCACAAACAATGCCAAATCTGAACAATATGGTTAAATCACTTTACCAATTTAGGTCCAAAACTCTAACACCCAAAATTCCAACCGCTACCAAACACACACCATGTACAGTAGTGTTCTACTGGTGAAGGGATCGTACCTGTGTGAGGTAAGAATGTTGCAGGTGATTTCAAAGATGCAGTACCATTTAGTCTGTCATGGGTGGCCAACAACAGTTTTCAAGAGCTACCAACAGGTCAGGTTTTCAGGATATCCCTTCTTCAGCACATGTGGCTCAGTCTACGACTAAGCGCACTGATTGAGCCACCTGTGCTGAAGCAGGGATATCCTGAAAACCTGACCTGTTTGGTAGCTCTTGAGGACTGGAGTAGGCCGCCCTTGGTCTAAATTATAAGGCACTTTGTAGAATATTTGCAATGGCAGTAATGTTGTAGCCCAGCAAATAATGATTTGGGATGAATTTTCCTCTGGAATGAAACGGTGCCGGTGGAACTCCCCGTGCAAGATTAGGATTGGAAAAGGTAACCGTATTTGCAGCACTTGTAAACAGAAAAAATTTTTTTGAACTGGAACGATAATCCCGGCTCCGATTTAACAAATTAGCTGGCTCTGAACAGATCAGGTAACCGTCAAGGGAGTCAATGACCCCTAAACGAAGGATTAAACCAACAGAGGAACACTTATTACAGACTACTTGCTTCAGATACAAAACAATGTCAGGTGTGACCCCTAGATCAGAGAAATGTCTTTATTAAAGAAATAGAAAAGCACTTTGGATTTGCGCGCGATCCTTTGATGTGAGACAAGTTATTTCTAAGAAGGGGGTATTTCCAGGATAAATACTGCGGGGCAGAATGTATGGCTTGGCAGGGTCCTTCCAGGGACAAGCTCGGATTTAATTAATTCAGATTTATATAGCGGAGTTGTAGGTCGCTGACATTTCTGTATAAGGGGTGAAGATCTAAAACGGTGTGTAATGTAATGAAGCTTACCCTTTTGGGAACTTGCCAGGGCTTCATAGGGCTGGACACATACAGAAAGAAAAACCCCAACATACATTGTCTGCATGAAAATGTGCATGGCCGGATTAATGATGGATGTCTTACATCTGTTAAAAGTAGCAATTTTAATAGCCAGCTCTGCATGGGCATTTTATCTCTATTTTAACTCTGAATGAATCTTCAAATGTCAAATGATTCACCGTTTGTTCATTTTAAGCAGCATGTGTTTCTGCATTTACAATTCCTCTGCTTAGAACTTTTTCTTTTATTACGGGACATTTGAGCGTAAATCAGGGGTGGGCAACTCCAGTCCTCAAGGGCCACTAACAGGTCAGGTTTGCAGGATATCCTGCAAAGTGTGAAATGGGGGATGAGGGGGGGGGGGGGGGGGAGGCCCCGGTTGTAACTCTAGTCGCGGGTCTGTGGTAATAGAGAGGGGTACATGCACACAACAATATGATGCTGGAGGGGGGGGGGTACTTATCTGCCGGTGCACTGGGTCCAGGGAGGTCCCAGGGTGTGTCAGTGAAGAGAAGGGAAGCAGGCACACGGACTTATGCAAAGAATTTAATGTGCCACAAAGAAATCCAACGTTTCAGCAGTGCACAGCTGCCTTCATCAAGGAGAGGGCTACCTGTCTGTGCCCTGAGCGGGACCTCTGCAGAAGGTGAAAAGTGGGCCAGCTCTCAAGCTGCAGGCCACGTGCTCACAGGTGTGCCGTACGTGGCACTAGTTATTGAGCATCTAGGAGACTATAATAAACAAGAGACCCCTCAAACACCAGAGCCTTCCGTGTCCTGGGCGGTCGTACAACATATATTTTCATTGGAAACCAGACATAAGGAACCCATTGCAAAGAGCCTCACGGGGCGAGCACAATGACATCAGTTTGAATCATTTTACTACAGGATGAAGCAGAGCAAGACGCATCTTGCTTCAACTAATAGTATACAGAGGGGTTCCTCAAACGCAACCCCCCCCCCCCCCATACCAGGTTTTAAGGATATCCCACCCAGCTTCAGTACAGGGGGTTGAGTGAAAATGACGCACCACTGATTCAGCCACCTGTGCTGAAGCTCGTATGTCTTTATTTATATAGCGCCATTAATGTACATAGCGTAATACACGCGACAATCATATAAATAACAAATATACAAATAACAGAGCAAGGGAATAAGCGCTTCAGACATAAAAGTAACATTTAGGAAAAGGTGTCCCTGCTCCGAAGAGCTTACAATCTAATTGTAAGGATATCCGTAAGACCTGACCTGTTGGGGGTTCTTGAGGACTGGAGTTGGGAACCCCTGGTATAGAAGATGTAACATTACAGTGAAAAGAAATATCATTTGATGAGCTCTTATTTTTCTCTTCACCCTACATTGTGCACATATATGGGGCGATAACACGGTCACAGTCTAAAAATAAGCAACAAATACACTGTATATAAGAATTAGAATAGGTTAAAACAGGAGTGGCCAACTCCAGTCCTCAAGGGTCACCAACAGGCCAGGAATTAGGGATATCCCTGCTAACACGGACCAAATGTCCACACTGCAGCGTTTTGTCTCATTTAGATGTGATCGCTTATATGAGGCTAAATCTCTTTGATCAGATCTGATATTATATGAGGTGCATATACAAGCATCAGGCAAGTTACACATTTCAGCACTTTCGCTGCCAGCGAAAAAGTTCTAAAAATATTAAAATGTTACATTAAAAAAAAAAGAACTCGGGGACTGTGTTACCGTGTTTGACAGCAATGACTTTATTGTGAGTACAGAAACATGTTACTAAGTGGCAGTGGGGTAAAATACATGTCCTCCCCTGTGCCCCGCAGCCCTCCCCATGCTGCGTCTGTCCTGTCTGCTTTATTTCTGTTCTGACATTCTGATCTTTTTCCCCCCTCACCTCTTTTCATGTTCTCTCTATCTCGGTTTTTATCTGGGTCCCTGCTTCCCTTCTTGTCTCCACTTACTAAGGCAAAACCTTTTTATTCCCCCGCCCCGCAAGCCTGTACGTTCCTCCCCTGCCCCCTCCCCCCCCCCCCCACGCCCTCCCCCAAAAACTTTCTTGTGAAATCACCCTGTAGTTTTCTACTTGTAAAAAGTGCTATGATTATATTTGGGAACATTTTTAAAATAGCGAGTTTTGTCCAGTCCTCAAGCCCCCCTGCCCCCCCCCCCCACCCGGTCAGGTTTTCAGGATATCCCAGCTTCAGCGCAGGTGGCTCAATCAGCGAGCCACCTGTGCTGAAGCAGGGATATCCTGAAAACCTGATCGGTGTGGGGTGGGGGGGTTGAAGACTGGAGTTGAGCACCCTGCGCTAAGGCACTGGGAAATTAGAGGAAACATATGTATTTGGGTGATAAAAGTTTCATAAAAGGGCTCGATCAGCCCTTTTTTTTTTTTAGCTCATTCACAGGGTTGCAAGCCCCTCTGGCAATGAAGTGGTTAAACCTATCTTGCAGCCCCTCAGGATCCCACCTCGGAGGTGGCTGCATCAATATCTCCGAAGTCAAAGTTCAAAGTGCTTTGAAAAAAGGGCACTGAGCTCTAGACCAGGTGGTTAAACTCCAGTCCTCACGGGCCAACAACAGGTCAGGTTTTATGGATATCCCTGCTTCAGCACAGGTGGCTTAGTCATTATGGACATTGCAAGACACCTGCATGCATCCTCTGGATGGCTCGTAACAAGCATTGTCTTGCATTTATGCTGATATCTATCTTTTATGTGGTGAGAAACCGTCTCAGCTGTGTGATTAAATATATATATACACGTGTGCGTTTTTACACTATGGAACGCGCACTTTTTTCATTGTATGCGTGTGTATATATTATATCTAAATAAATATAGCATGTATTGACGTATGGAGAGGTGTATTACCCGTAGAGACAGGAAAAAGGTAGAGAGGCGGTGGGCCGAACATATCGCAAGAAGAAATGATCCTCGTTGGACATTGTTGATATTCAACTGGAATTCAAAGGGAATTTAAAAGGCCAAGACGACTACAACAAGTAAGATGAGAGGATGAATCAGAACATTTGTTGGATCAACATGAAGAGAGACTTGTAACTGCACTACTGGGAACATCCCTGGGGAAGCTTCATCCAGCCGTGGATAGACAAGGGCAGAAGATGATGGTAATATATAGTAGATATGTATATATACATAGACTGACTTTCTTCTCCAATGAAATATCATTCAATGTAAAATGCTCCAGTATTTTTCTATTTTGATACATTTTGATGCTAAACATATTTTTTCCTAATGCTTCGTTTCTTTTTATTTTACTGCTACTCCAGCGCAGTTCTGCTGCACATTTAATTTCCAAACCTCTGTTCATACTCTTTTCTTTGGGAAAACCAAGCAGGATTTCATAATCATAGACCTATATCTGTGCTTCTGTATATAGCAGTGGCGAGCATGACCATTTCCTGCACGTCTACTAATTTATTTGGTCCATGTAGTCGAGGACCCCCACTTCAGATCTGAAAAACCCTCATAAATGTTGAGTTTAACGGTCCCCATACAGATTAAGCTTGGGAACCACTTAACTAGTAATTGTGTCTTCTCAGGCACTGGGCTAAACCTACTGAATCTTATAATAATAATGACCGGAGGTGAGCCTGTGAGCACAGGAATTCTCTGAAGAGGTTCAGTTTTCTGGGTTAATTATGTTTTTCTAGGGTGCCTAAGAAGCTACCTTCCTGTCTTAGGCTGAGTCCCCGGGGGTCACGGTGGCGCGCGTAACGGTGTGCGCCGCATACCAGACACTCACCTCAATCAGCCAGTGGTTTCTGTTGCTGTGACTCACGAAGCACCATGGCGCGTCAGCCAGCAGGGAAGACACCAAGAAATTTGTCTTCCCATGCGGCGACGTGATCACGTGGTGTGCGGCAGCCAATGGCAGGGCAGATCGGGTGGACCAATAAGGAGTGTGCGGTGCGTTGTGCTGCGCTGACGTCATGGCTGCGCCCCCTCCCCCCTGTAATGGCCACGCCCCCCGCGCCTTCCATCGCGGCTTTCACCTGTGCACGCGCCGCAGGAAACACTGGGTCCGTAGCTTATAGTTGTATTATATAACATGTCTGTTGGAATCAACAAAGAGTCAAAAGTGTAATTTGATCCCGTTAACACTTGGGGGGATAAAGCTGTGACCCCCAGTTGTTTGTAAAAAAAAGAAAAAAAGGAGACAAAAAAGTTAAACACTTTAAACTATCCAACCAGCTCTTTCTTTCGTTTGGTTAGTTTCTCTGTATAAATCATCGGATACTTGTACTGTATGTACAATATGCTGTATCTTTATTTATATAGCACTTTATAGCAGTAATACACGTGACAATACTATAACACATGGGCGCTTCAGACATAAAAGTGACATTAGGAAATGCCGCCTGTGCCCCAAAGAGCTTACAATCTAAGTTCGCCAAGAATGCAGCAAAACTTTCTATGGAAGACATTTCTTTACAGTCCAAAAACCTAAAGCAGTAAGGATCGTTAAACAACAACCCAAAGAAAAAAGTGTTTGCACAAAAAAAAAAAAAGACCTTATGAATATTTGTTTTTGTTTTTTACGTTTTTTTCGTCAAACATAGCACTCGTTTCTCAACTGTGTTTACTAAAAATCAGCAGATTAGGGTGTGCTCAGCATTGTAACCCTTAACAAATTACTCACGCTGATTTCCAAGGTCACTAGGGTGAAGGTCGTAGTTCAGCGCCTTCGTATGTTAAAGGACCCTGGTAAAAAAACCAAAGGCACAAGTGGTGTGTAAGCTTTCCTTAGTGCCAGCTGCCAATTTAGCTGCTTCAGTTCATGCTTGGATGGAGCATGGGTAGGAGTCCTGGCTCACGTGAGCTGCCAGTTTAAAGTGTCTGCAGAGTTAATCCTTCAAGAAAGGCAGCCACTGGTTTTTTTATCCTGTACTAAAACCGTGAAGATTAAAACTACCTGTAACTCCTTTTGAAGTTCAGTGGAATCCCGCTGTATCGCTTAACTCCTACCAGTGCTGGAAAGGTTTGCAGCACAAACAATGAATGCAGGGGTGGCCAACTCCCGTCCTCAACGGCCACCAACAGGTCAGGTTTTTCAGGATATCCCTGCTTCAGCACCGATGGCTCAGTCTTTGACTTGAACCACTGATTGAGCTACCTGTGCTGAAGCAGGGATATCCTGAAAACCTGACCTGTTGGTGGCCCTTAAGGACTGGAGTTGGTCACCCCTGCATTAATGACTTCTCCAACACTCACCATCAGCGGCGGAAAATCCGCCGCCTCTTGGCACTTATATATGCCGACCGCCTCCTTTCTGCTGCCCTCCTCCTCCTTCCGATTCGCATTTTCAAATGACGCGGTGGACGTCACCAAAGTGACATCACACAACGTCTCGTTGCCACGATAACGCGACGTCATTTGAAGCCGCGACGCCACGTTCTAATGCTCGGTATCAGCACTTTGCTCTGCGGGTGTCTGCACGGAATGTACAAAGTGCTTGGATACATTGATATTACAGAACATTGGCTCTCAGACAGGGCTTCTTTGCAAAGGGTACATACATTTTCCCTGTGACCTCAGATTTCAGTTTTAACAACTTCATTTTAATCCCCTTCGTTTAACATCAAAGGGAGAAAGATTAGTTCGTAGAGTAAAATGAAGCAAAAATGAGGGATTATTAAAAATAAGACCAATACCCACAGCAGACTTTCTGTCTCAATTAGGTTTCTTCCTTACTAAGTGCGTCTGGCAGTATTAAATGCATGGGGGTGTAGTCTCTTAGGCTGCAGCCAGGGTGGCGCTGAGCGGGTGACCACGCATGTGGAACACATGTGGCCAGCATGAGTGAGCGCCTGTTCGGCGCTTAGCTGCTTGCCGAAGCAAGCAAAATTTCATTTGTCTCTCGCTGTCACGTGAGCAGTTCGCCTAATGAGGGGGAACCAGCTCCGTGACGTCATGTACGCGCCCCCCGAATCGCCTCCCCGCGCGCATTTAGCTGGCCACAAATCTCCCGGCCGAGCAGGGAGTGTGACGTCACCGCGCATGCGCGCCCGCTCCCTGCCTGGCCGCAGCCTTCGTGTCTAAACTGTCTCTTTTTTTTTTAAAAGATTCACCAATTAATTTCCATTAACAGATAATGTCCACTGCATTATATTTGTTATTTTTTTGTATTGTATCTATTTATAATGTCTCAAAATATTAAATGAACATGACGTCATGCGAATATCACAGTGGGTAATAAGTGTGGGGAGCCACAGAAGAGGTCTAGCCTGGTATCTCATCCCTGATTTGGAAACAAGGTGAGTTCTGTATCAATGAGAAACTGCAGCAGGGGTGGCCAACTCCAGTCCTGAAGGGCCACCAACAGGTCAGGTTTTCGGGATATCACTGCTTCAGCACAGGTGGCTCAATCAGTGGCTCAGATTGAGTTCACTGTGCTGAAGCAGGGATAATATATCAAATATAGAACAGGGCCTTGCCGCTCAACCTTAATATCAAGTCTTAATTTAGGTAGAATTTGTGCTGGAGGTGCATCAGGGAAAGGTAAATATAATGAGTCCCCAAAGGGGTCACAAAAGAGTTCCCATATATATTGCGCTCACACAGAATAAATGCGCTACAGGAACGCGGACTCAATAGCCCTGAGTATAATACTCAGATAGAACAATCACCAAGGAAGGTTGGCAAGACTCCCAGAGAGACTCCAAAATGAAAAAAACAATCAAATTTTATAAACACGCAATGAGACAATGTTAACTAATATATACAGTGTGATATAAAATCTCCTATGGTGAGGTATATGATCGGCGTTGATCAAATATATGTGCCTAGTGTATAAATAGGTGCGTGTTCTCAGAACTGCTTAGATACACAGTAACACATGAATAGCTATAAATATAGAAGTAGCTGTACAGGTAAGTGAAATACTGGCTGGATGCAATCAGCAGCCATACAATGCACAGTAGCCCTCTCAATGGTACTATATGGGAATATGCAATCCAAGAACCAAACCAATCTACCTGTAATTGTTGCACATAGCTAATATGTACATACGTAGGGACATATATCCACTTATGTGCAAGTAGGCACATACAGAAAATAGCGGTAACAGGCAATCAGACTGCTGGCTCCTCACGAGCAATCCTTACTGGTATAAATAGAGCCCAGTCATAGCGATATGTGTCTCTCCTGATTCCCACATGTCGCAACATAGTCTGCCCAACATCAGAGAGAGCTGGGAGGGTGGACAATTGCCGATATAAGGGTGATCGGAGCTCACGGTGGCGTCTATGGAAATGCCAAATACTCCTTCAGGATGATAGCCCCTGTGACGGGATATTGTACAGGGTAGGGGGAATTATATTAGTATAATCCATATATAGCGCGGCTGTCTGGAAAGGGGAATCAGGAATACACATGAAATCGCCATACAACCCGTTCTGATGTGGAGCTCGTAGATCTGCCACCTCGCCAACGGACCTCACCGTTGTGACGTCACCTAAAACCCGATGCTCGTTTCACATGACTCGACACTCTTCTTCCCTGAAGAAGTTGAGAATCCCTGGTGAACGCCTCTAAACGTTGCCCTGCCACTGACCTACATTAAGGACGGGAACATCTAAAACAAGGGGAGACCCAGGGTTAGCTGAGAACTTTCTCATCGTCTCACCCAAACGCTGCCAATCACTCCAAATTATGCGTGGCGGTTTTGTGATGTGGTTTTTCTGCAGCTGAGAGTTTTGTGTTGGGTGACCTTATAACAAAGGGAAACCTGTTTGCTTTTTTTTAACGCGGAGGAAACACACAAGCTTTGTGCGCTTCATTTACAATGTGACATATCTACAAGGTACACCCAGAGAGAAGACTAAAGGGCTTCTTTCCTCCTTCTTTAGAGGTTTGTCATTCATAATACTGGGCGTTTACAAACACTCCGATTTCCAAAGGATATTGCAAACCTCCTACGTTGATGTGCATCACACAATGACTGGAGTGAAGGGGATTTTGGCTTTGTGCACAGTGTATGATCAGCTTCTAACAGGATAGAGAAGCGGAGCTAAAAGGGACTTCTCTAAGTGATGCTTTAACTCTGACCTTGCCAGGGACTGCAACACACTAAGAAATTAACTTAATGTAGGTTGGAACGATTGGTAACATCTTCATTTTTATTATAGGCTAAACAGGAGAGCATTATTAAAACGCTGCACGCTGACTGGTCATAATGACCTGCATTTGTAGTCCGGAATTTCAGCTCCATTTCAATAATGCCCTCTTGGCCTGCTGGATTTCCCCTTCTCCCGCTCAGATAACCACTGGACAAACGGATCCCCCTCTTCTCCCGCATGGATGGATGCTGGGCAGCTAAATCAGCCTATACAGGGCATTACCTGGCCATTAATGCCTTGGTCTTCAACTCCTCACTGGATATTAATGCCCTGTCCTCAGTGGATTATTATTTAAGTGGAGCCTGCAATGGTTTGCTTTACTGGATGTGGTTGGACGTCGACAGCATTTTCTTGCATACATACGACATGCTTCATTTGAAAAACAAATCTGCCTGAAGACGGGACCTTTGTGGTCCTGAGAGCTTGCACTCTTCTTAACCACCAGTTAGCTATTACAAGGTATCACTTCTACCTTCATTGTCTTTATCTATTCTAAGGGCTTACACGGTACCATCCGCTTTTCAGTGCAATGTAATATTTACGCTGACCCCATGTACGTTAAGCCATTTCTGACCGCTCTTGGCATTCCAGTGTTAGTAATAATTACCATGCCTGAGCTTACCAGGGATGTAGAACAATGTTATTAATTCAAGCAGAGACACCAAGCATGCTGTAAAAATTATTAGCATTAGTTTGTAATTGAATAACGCTCACCCTGGTGAATGAAATAGGAGAAAGCCACAAGCAGACTGCAAAAACATATGCTGAAACCAAATATTCTTACTGACAGCATGGAGGCGATTCTGTTAGTATTCCTTAAAAAAGGAGAAATGAATGGAAAACAAATGCGACTATTAGGGGCTTGCATGAAGCATATAGCATTGGGACAACTGGTCAACTATGTATGCCCCTGAGTGCATCTAATGCAGGGGTGGCCAACTCGAGGGCCACCAACAGGTCAGGTTTTCAGGATATCCTTGACTGAGCCGCTGATTGAGCCACTTGTGCTGAAGCAAGGGTATCCTGAAAACCTGACCTGTTGGAAGCCCTTGAGGACTGGAGTTGGCAGCCCCTGATCTAATGTATAAATTCAGGTTCACGTGGTATACACCTGATGCACGGTTCCCTAGGGAAGACAGAGTGGCTAAGTGAGAAAAGACACTGAGCCTGATTCAATTCCTGGTGTCGGCTCCTTGTGAACTTGGGCAAGTCACTTTATCTCCCTGTGCCTCAGGCACCAACATCATAGATTGTAAGCTCATCTGTGTCTGTGAAGCGCCTATGTGTGGTGTATCATGCACTATACAGAGGAGCGCAAACTTTTGCTGCCTTCCCTGCCTGGATGCACGCGCCCCCCCCCCCCTCCCTACCTTAGACCTGCGTCAAATGACGATCCGGGGGTCATGTGACGTCACGTGACCCGCGGCGTCATTTGACGTGTGTGACATCACATGACCCCGCGTTGTAATTTGATGCAGCATTGCCCTGGCGACGCGTCAAAGAGCCTGAACCTCGGTAAGTATAGCGTTGCAGAGGCCTCATGCGATCCCCTCGCATTTCATTTAAATGCCTTGGGGAAGAGTGCGGGACCTCTGCAACCGCCCGCGCCCCCACAGAAAAATCTCCCGATCACCCTGAGGGGCGGGCCCCCCAGTTTGCACACCGCTGCACTATACTGTAACTGTGAAGCGCTTTAAGTCCCATTGGGAGAAAAGCGCTATATATGAAACAGTTATTATTAGGCAGTCAGGTCATTAACATGACAGAGAGATGCAAAACTTGATACATCCTTTCCTAGGTGGCATCATGTAACTTTTCCTGCGGCTCTAGTTGTTCCCATATCCGCATTGTCATCAAGGGACACACATTCATGATTTCAGAAGCACTAGTGAGTTCTGTACTTTGTACGCTGGAAGGTTTTTCTGTCACTATTTTACCCATGATAAACCAACTGTGTCTGGTCTGCCACCGCTACCAGCTTCATAATGCAGAATCAGTGTCCAAGATCAAACCGAGTCCAAAGGGACATAACAGCTGTCTCTAAGTGGGCGTGCTGATTCTGCACTTCCTGGACTCAGGCTTCGCTGTAGAAGCTGTGGAATGCAGCTGGTAAAAAAACCTGTAGGGAATAGGTGTAGAAAAGCATTGGAGGATAAAAGTGACATTCACATTGTGCTCATTTGCGTAACCCCTGTATGATATGTGGCAATGAGGAAAAGAAGCACGTTTGGGGACCTGAAGAAGGTGTGAGCAAGTCATTTAATTAGGGACAACATTTCACATTTTGCACTTTATCCTCAACCCTCCAGAGGTTTCAGTGATGCTATTTATACATGATAAATCCCTGCCCAAACAACTTAAACTCAAATCTCCACTCCTAGGAGGAGCAGAAGAGCTATAATGTGTGTCTTGGTCATACTTCAGAGACCTGTTCATTAATCACTGCATCGCCAGTGGGTCAGCAAAGTACTGCACTAAGCTTGAAGATGTAGAATAGCGTCTCCATATGATACAAGGAACATGTAAACTGGTGATTACTGTGGATGATAGTTGCCAACATGCATACTCGATACTGATTTATATTCCTGCACTTTCCTTTGCATAGGGAAAATCTTGGGCATGAAATGCTACATTCAATTATTCAAGTCTTCTTAAACAACTTCTTACAACTTAGATTGTAAGCTCTTCGGGGCAGGGACTCCTTTTCCTAGTGTTACTTTTATGTCTTAAAGCACTTGTTCCCATTATGTGTTATATTATTGTGTCACGTGTATTACTGCTGTGACGCGCTGTGTGCCTGGATGGTGCTGTATAAACAAAGATATACATACAGTACTTACAACAATCAGCTCTTCAGCACACACTGGTACAAGACACCATATTATAGGCACCATAAGTCAGTAAGTGTACCCTACACGGCAGCTCCAGTACAGACTGGCACACAGTCGTGTTTCTGGGCTCTTTCACATCCAAATCTGCGGCACAGACTCTCTGGAGTCATTACAGCTGTTTTGCAGCAGCAACAGAGACAGCTTTTCATTGAATGTGAATGAGAAGCAGAGATGCTTCACTTCATTGCACTACACGAGCACGCACTGGGCACACGCCGAGCCCGTGGACACCGCCTGATCCTTTGAACTTATGCAGTGAGGCTGTTACTGGCACTCCGATGTGTTTTCAGAACATCTGTGGGGCTGATAAATGGGCCCATGTATGGAAAAGGTGAATAAAGCTACAGACGGCATGTGGGAGAGAGAGGTTGGATAGATCGGGCTTCCCACCGCAGTGCAATGCCAGCTGTTCTTTCTTTTTCTACTCAGTGTGCCAAGTGCTTGAAACCAACCAACCAGCAGTCTGCATGCTCCATTCCACCAAACTCACAGACCCAATTCTGGTGGCCACTGAAAGTACCAATTGCTTTCACCATTCAGCAATGGGGTAATATGGGTCAGGATGTTGCTACTGAACCAGTCCTATTGTTTAAACTCATCTATCCTACACATGGAAGGGGGACTTCCCTCTGGCCTCACCGGGAAGCAGGGGGTCTTTGGAGCTGAACCTACTGGGGACGTACCAGTGGCACCTTCGTAGGCAAGTATCTCGGGAAGCAGAGTGGGTACTCCACTTCCATTCCATTTGAGTTCATTGATCCAAAGGATCTCTACCTTGAATGTCATAGGGCCCTAGATTGCCGGTTCAATTCAATGTACGTCATAGGACAGTCAAAGGGTTAATAACTTTCAGCACTGGAAAAGTCTAGCTCCACTTTAAAAAAATAAATACATTTGGAAATAATGCTGGAAAGCAAAGTTCTCTTAAAGCTGCAGTTCAGTCAATATCCTGCATGTGTTTTTTTTTAAAATAAATCAGTTCTGTAGTAAGAAAAAATACTTTTAGCATTTTCTGTTTTTAAAAAAACAACCTTGAAAGACCAATTTTCTTGTATTCTATTTTAACAGCCATTTGCTAAGGCACTGCCCCTTCATGTCCTGTCACAAGCCCTGGCACACCCCTTTGTCAGCCCTGCCCTGCCTCTAGCACATGTCAGTGCAGGAGTGCTCATGAATATTCATGAGCTTCCACTGAGAGACAGAAGCAGAAGAAAAACATATGCCAGCTCTAATGATGTCACCAAATTTCGCCGATCAATACATGGAGAACGAATTGACCGGCAGCTATGCAGTTCTTTAGGCAAGTAGAGATTGCACACATGAAACTATTGAAGTAAAATAAATACATTTTAAAAAAAAGACTGAACTGCAGCTTTAAAGCGTTCATCATTCTACTGTACTTATCTTTATTATTTACTAAGAGCAGAGTTTGCACACCAAATTTTTTAAACAATTAAAATTCACAAGTAGATCTTTCCAGATCTGTACAGCCTTAAAATAGAAATGTAGAATGATAGCCGTCACCGTGAATGGAGGATAAACACTTAATTACACACACTTTAGTATTTGTACTTGCCACAAAGCACGGCTTTGGTGGTTACCCTGCCCTGTACCAGTTCCATTTCCACAATCTGTCTCATCTGTTATCTGACACAGAGCCCTTCAGCGCAATTCTGTCCATTCAGATGGCGATGGCGCTAATGACAGAAAACACATGTGCAAGGGTAGGAATGTTCTATTCGCTAGTAATCTGTTCTAAAAATACGGGTTACAGATCTCTAGAACATTTTATCAGTCACCAAAATACTGCTACTGCTGTAGCTTGTTTCTTTCATGTCTGCACAGACCGTGTAGGCTAACCTATATCCTTAATCTGTGTACTGTATGACAGTTCGTCTCCTTAGCATTTGATATGAGCTGTGGAAATCAAGCCACACTATAAATAATGTGGCAGTACATCACTGTAAAGCCTGGTTTCAACACCTTGGTAAGCAAGATATCCACACATCGCATTTTAAAGAGTCAGGGGGAAAATATTCCTTTATTCATTTGCTTCAATTAATGGTAAGAAGCTAAAGGCGTCTGGGAATATTCAACTGTCATTGAAATATGCACTCACAGGCAACACTTCGGCAGGCAAAATGGCCTCCGTCACATGACGTTGTCTACATGGTCAGTAACTAGCCAGGCACTTTTTTTTTTTTCAGTGTCATGTTTATTTGCCACAGTGGTGCATCGGCGATTCATATTTCAAGGCTACAGATGGACACAGAATTCATGCGAACGGAATAAAGTATTTATGGGTTGCTTAAGAGGAGACAAAGTGATAAAACATTTCGGGAGACAAGCCCAAGGGTGCTCTGTTAGCTTTCTGTTTTAAGTATCTTTGGGAGCGCTTTGCCAAGTCAAACAAAGTCCAGAGCAGAATGCAGATCCTATTTCAGTAGTCAGGCGGGCTGCTGCTCAGTGGGAGAAAGAGAAGGCCAGGACAGAATGGAAACCATGGAAACAGAAGTGTTGAGGAAAGCTTGGAAATTAAGAGATCCACTTAGGCCAGCAGGACTAATCATTCAGATGCCATAAGTAAGTAGCATTGTCTCGGCCCAAATTGAATAGCAATACCACCGTATGGGCTTATTGGGGCTCCTGACATCTCCTAGATCAGCCTAAAAGCAGACTCCCCTAGACCTAACTACCATACAGATCTTCTTGAGTGGCTCTTATTCATAACTGAGCCTAGCCGAGCTAGAATGGTAGCACTGTTTTTTACAGATGGCCAAAATGAATACTAAGGGGCTCTTAAAACTTAACATGTAATACCTCTCTTGCATGATCTTCAACCCCATATGCTATAACCATACCTGCTGTATTTAGCAAGTACTATAGTAGGTTAGTGGGCCATATGTTAACTGTCTATTGACACATTACTCTATAGATATGTGTGAGTTTCACTGTGTATCTTAAACTTTTATTGGTTGAAGTTCAGAAATGGCAGCTATTTAAAGGAGCAAAGGCATTGGTGTTAAACTATATGGACACATTTTTTATTGACTCTTCTTCAATAAAAGGGCTTTTTAGGTCATTTCCAAGTTGTTCGCCACAACTCATTCCTACACCATTGGAAGGGCAGAGGGAAGAAAAGATAAAAACAATGGAACATCTGAGAAAACATACATCTTTCCTTTTCAGAAAACTACCTCCAGGAACCTGTGAAATGAATGATTGATGCGGTTCCCCTGCCTCACGATGAAACATTCCTTTTCTGCTGAGCGTGTACAATTCATCTATTTATCTTCCTCTTGTCAACTTTCCCAAAAAACATTAAAAATAAATGCAAGTATGTTAGGTTTGCAATATTTTATAAGCTGCGGGGGTGGTATGGGAGCGCTCGCTTAAAAGTCAACGTTTACATAAATCAGACTGACTTTGTCCCCAGAAGGTTGAGATCACTATTTTGAATATATTTTTTAACTTACAGCCAGCCCCCTATCCCAAAGACACTGGTCTAGCAGCAACATGATTCTACGGAGAACGGAGAAAAAAAGAATGCACAAAATGTAGATACGAATACAGTGTAGTATTTCTTAAGAACACAGCTCCTTATGTTACTAACAACTCACAACATATCCTGAGTGATGTAGGCCTTGTATCACATAGCCTCCGGTGAAGTCAGGAACCTAGTTGGAGTTGTATACCCCTAGTGCCTCATTAGAGCAGCAAAACATGTGAAATCATATATGGATTTAAAAAAATTAAAAATCAGTTCTGTAGTATTGGATAATAGTGACTGTTTAAAAAAATAAAATATATATATATATATATATATATATATATATATATACAGTATATTTTTTCAACTCTTCATGCTATTTTTGATGAGTTTGAATATTTATATATTTATTTGTAAAATGTTTTACCAAGAAGTAATACATTGAGAGTTATCTCTCGTTTTCAAGTATGTCCTGGGCACAGAGTTACAATCACAATACAAGTACATGGTAACATTAAATAAACACAGGTTATACATTATATTTAAAGACATTGCATGAGCAGTTAAAGATGATATGTTAAGGGCGTATGTAACAGTTACAGACCAGATTCAAATGTAAGACAACTTTAATTTTGAAAGAACTTAAGATTGGTGGCGGCTTTAAGAGTCTCAGGTCGGTTGTTTCCTATAGCAGGTGCTCATCTCCCAAGCAGTGTAAGATCTTTACAACACTATCGTGTGTTTGTGATAATTCGTTGTCAATGTTCCCAGCAATTTCAGCTGCAAACCGTAACAATAGATAATGTTACCTTAGTAATATAAGGATACATTGTTGCTGCTGCATTACACTGACTGAAGGATTGATTGAAACTGAAAAAAGCCATTTAGTTAGGCACACAATTAGGCTTTTTACAGAGTTATGACATGAGCACCAAACGATTGCCAAGCTAGGTAAGAATGTAGAATGATACATTGTCACATTTGTTACATATAAAAATAAGAAAAGAGGAAATGTAGTATTTCTGCTTCCAAAACAACATAACCTTTAAAGTGTATGTAGAATGTTGTAAGAACTACAAAAAGTGCATATGAACTAAAATGCTCACATTTAATCATATCTTTATAGCTTTAAAGGGCTACATTTAGTTTTACAAGGGGTTCCATTACTTCCGGTATCCGTCCACTCAGTGCTGCCCTGCTTCAATTGACCCAACGCGTTTCACAGCATAGTAGTAGTCGTCGTCGTAGTAGTAGTATGCTGGGGATAAGAAAAACCTCTTACTTCCTTCTCAGCTGTTCAGACCATCCATGTCACAGAGCTGTGTACGGCAGCTCCAATGTTTCACACTTCTGATCAAACACCAAATGCGTTTCCCCGTGGATCGGCTTCATCTGATGAAACAGGCAAAACGCGTTTGTTGTTTGATTAGAAGTTTGGAACATTTGAGCTGCCGTACACAGCTCCGTGACGCGAATGGTCTAAACAGGTGCGAAAGAAGTAATAGGTTTTTATTTCCCCCGGAACACTTCAAGGAGCGGATCACGAGAGGTGCCGCGACCGTACTCCAAATGGGGGTAGAGTGCAGGACCTCGGGTGAACAAGACACATGTGAGCAGTAAAAGACAGTGACAAACTGCATACAAGGGCGATCTATTAAGGAATCTAATGTGAGTGTACTTCTCACCTTTTGTCCGTTACAAGTATCACTGATATACAATATTATACTATTCTCTCTTTTTCTTTTTCTCCTTGTGCAGATTCATGCGCCTAGAGACATTCTTCTTCAAATATTATATGCACTTTGTTTCCTAAAAGATGCAAGAAGATTCCAAACGATAAAACTAAAACTGAACTAAAAATGAACTTGAATCTATCTCAATATTACATCATCTTAAATTCTGACTTCAGTAGGAGGCGATACCTAATTGCTTGTCCTGAGGAAGAGAGGTGAACTCTCGACAGCTTGTCGTATAATATCAATTGTAGTACAAATAAAAAAAAGGTACAGCTCAACCCCGTTATAACGCGATCTGTTACAACGCGGATCCGCTTATAACGCGATGCAAGCGTGGCTCCCAATTTTCGTATTTATGAATACTTTACAAACACGATTATTGGTGTCTTAAATACTTTATTGTACAATGCATACAATTGTACATTATTTCTAACGCGATACGCTTATAGCGCGATGTGATTCTTTGGACCCCAAGAACAGCGTTATACGGGGGTCGAGCTGTATCACCTAATACGGAGGCATTCATTTACTTTGCACTATCGCAACTGGACTAATACGGCTATTTCTACTTAACACTGCCTATTCTTTGAAAGATACTAGAGGAATCTGAAGAACGTACTACAACTTATAATAACAATTACAAATTATACTAAACAGGAGCCTAGGTCTATCTCAACAGTAAGTCCTGTGGGGATAAGTGTTTTCATTTTGTCGATCCAATACATTTCTCTACGTGATACAGTAGCTTATTAATTCTCCCTCTCCCTCCTGCTTTGATCTGCTCAATTGCCATATATTTGAAACATTTAGGCTCCTGATGTTTAACTTTAAAATGATTGCAGACACTGTGGGTAATAAATATATGGTAATGTTGAGATTCTCTTATTCTATGTTTCAAAGGCCTGATGGTCTGTCCAATGTACTGTAATCAACATAGACATTTTAATAGATAACTTTGTATTTGCTACTGCAATTACTCTAAAAGCAGCGATAACGACAACCCAGCACTATCACAGGTTACAGCAGGGGAGCGCAATTTGTTCCTCTGCGCCGCCCTGCTGGCAGTCCCCTTCTCCTCACACCACACCCCTTCTTACCTTGGCTTTGGTGTCATGACGTCACGTTGCCATGGCGACGCGTCACCAGAAGCCGTCTGAACCAAGGTCAGGAGAAGTTACAGAGGCCTTCGCTGCTTCACCGGCTTTTAATTTAAATGCCTTCGGAAAGCGCGCGGGACCTCTGTAACCTCCGCGCCCCGCCCCCCACAGAGAATCTCACACGCCCCCCCCAGTTTGCGCACCCCTGGGTTACAGAATAAGTCCCAATATATTTAAGAGGCACCTAACTTGTTCCGTATTGACAGGCTTTGCAGTGATTGCACTTGAAAAAACCTAGTCTATTTTCCAAGCTGTTTATTTTTGTTGATTATATATTATTATTAAGAACAATGTGAGCTACACTGTGTTTTAAATTGAGGTTACATGATACCATGCGAGCCGTTTATTTATTTAGCATTGTTTCTAACGCTACTCACCAGGAAAACTCGGTACTCGAGCGCTTGTAGGAACTTAGGGAGGACGCCCACCCCAGACCTACAACCGGGACCTACCGAAAACATATAGGGGAATGACGAGGATGACCAACAAAGGGTGGAAAACACGAACAGGGGCAGGAAATCTGGCTGCCAGGGTGTTATTTATTTATTTATAAAATATTTTACCAGGAAGTAATACATTGAGAGTTATCTCTCGTTTTCAAGTATGTCCTGGGCACAGAGTTAAGACAAATAATACATGGTTACAAATACAGTTACATAAATGAATTAGGGTGTGTTTGCCATGTTACTAACATTTACAAGAAGCTACATTCTTAAGAAATACAGGCATACCCCGCATTAACGTACGCAATGGGACCGGAGCATCTATGTAAAGCGAAAATGTACTTAAAGTGAAGCACTGCCTTTTTCCCACTTATCGATGCGTGTATTGTACTGCAATCGTCATATACGTGCATAACTGATGTAAATAACTCATTTGTAACAGGCTCTATAGTTTCCCCGCTTGCGCATAGCTTCGGTACAGGTAGGAGACGGTATTGCTGTTCAGGATGTGCTGACAGGCGCATGCGTGAGCTGCCGTTTGCATATTGAGCGAGATGTACTTACTCGCGAGTGTACTTAAAGTGAGTGTACTTAAACCGGGGTATGCCTGTACTACACTAATATGAGTCCCTATTATGTGTGTATTATCTTTCCTCATCCTGTTACTGAGGCAACATTGATAATAAAGAAGGCTTAAGAGAATCGAATATGGAGCGGCAAAAGCGTAAAAAGTTTGTGAGTACGTTTTGGACTCTTTCACACGTCTCTACTGGTCATGAGGTGCATTAATATAAATATTACTGAATGCACCACAAGAAACAGATTACTTTCTCTTGTTGCTTGCTGTCTGTCTTGGGCACTTATCCCGCCATTATTATTTTAATGGTCTTTATTCACATACTGCTGCCAACTAACCAGACCCGTTCTTGCCGCGTGAAACCTGTTCTCCGTTCTCTGCACTGGCTGCCTGTAAAATGGCAAATTTATTTCAAGATTGGCTTGCTGACATTAAAAGACCTACATGACCAGTGTAGCCCCTAGGCACTTAGCTGTAGCACCTGCCTCGGGCCTATCTATATTTCCCCCATATACTTTTGCCGTGCTCTCGGGCCTATCGGGAAGTCATTTAGCTGTTGCGGCCGCCTCCTTAACTGCCCTTTCCTCCTCCTCCTCCTGAACCGCAGCGGCACCAACGTGACGAAGCACGGTTATCGCGTTGCCATGGTAACGTCACGTCATTTGTCGCGGCGACGTCGCGTTGCCGTGGCAACAAGACGGCGGGTGCCGCCTGCGGCATCATTTGACACTGCGGTTCAGAAAGAGAGGGCTGCAGGCAAGGAGGCGGCCGCAACTGCCAAGTGACTTCCCATTAGGTCCGATAGGCCACAGAGCACAGCAAAGGTATATGTGGGCGGACATTTTAGCGCAATGAAATTATGCCGCCCTAGGCCTAATGGGAAATCCGCCACTGCCAGGGCCCCAGCTATCTGAGAGAGCTTCTAGTTCCCTACACTTAGATCTGCAGGTGAAGGACCCCTAACAGTTCCCAGAATCTCTGGGACTTCCTTTAGGGCCCGAGATTTTAGCCACGCTGCTCCCACTCTTTGAAACAGGAAGTAAGACTCCATGGGAAACATTAGGCAGTGCACTGCATGCCAAAAACCGGAAGAAAAATGACGGAGGTTGGATCGCTTCAACGGATGGAAAAAAATCGTTTATTGGATCCTCCGAAAGATAGTATCACACACTGTGAGGGGAACCTCTGACGCGTTTCGCGTATGCGTGCGCTTTGTCAAAGAGTATGGTTCCTCTCATAATGTTGACATATATAGGTTGATCACAAACCGGATGCCCCGCCCACCTTGTGTCCGCAAACACAGTCCCCCATGGTGAAATCAACCCACAAGGGCTATGTCCAGGAAACAATGGCGGTGCACCGGCAGTGATCCACCCCCACATCGATACACAATAAACGAAAAAATTAAAACAAAATACAAACACCCATGAAACTGTGTAAAAAAAAAAACTTTCTACAGCCCTTTGCCAACCAATATTGTGTCAGTCTTAATAGAAGTATGTAAGACTATTAAGACTGACACAATATTGGTTTGTTCAAATTGCTAAACATAATACCTCATGGATTTTTTGTGTGCACACTCTTGAGCACTGACACAGGAGCCCAGGTGCTCTGATTTTTTCCACTCTTTGGAACAGTCTGCCTCGTACAGATTGAGAGACCCCCTCTCTGGGAATCTACAAAAACAGGTTCATGACCTACCTGCTCACCCAGGCATTTAATTAATGAACCACAACCTGTCCGGCATTTAATAGCTACAGTACCGTCCCATCCTGTATTGTATCTGTCCTTGTGTTTGGTCTCTTTTATAACCTTAAAAGTTTGCTTCTTTTTCCGTTTTTGCAACTCTGGAGCGCGTTGTGCCCCACTGGGAGAAAAGCGCTATATAAATAAAGTTATAATTATTTTATTCATATTCTGCAAAGTGCTGTGTATAAGTTTGGCGCTTTACCAATCAAAATCTTAAAATCGAATCCACCAAAGGCATGTTATAAGCATAGTTTTGGGCAGTTATTTGCAATCATACCCAGCCCTGATTTTGGGAGCAGAAGGCACAAACCTTTTGAAGACAACAGATGTTTTTCGTTTTTGACATTTGCATTATCTGTTCTTGAAACATGAGCTGGAGTTTTAGGCTCTGAGGCTGGAAATATTCCATGGAATCTCTCTCATTCCCCTCCCAGGGGCCGGCTTCCTGGCTCATGATGTGCATTTAAGATGAGGCATGTGCTGGCAATTTAGCTAAACCGTGTTTCAATAGCCCAGTCACCTCTTGAGACACCATTCTCTGACATTATACACCAGGGGTAGCCAACTCAAGGGCTACCAACAGGTCAGGTTTACAGGATATCCCTGCACCAGCACAGGCGGATCAATCAGTGGCTCAGTCAAAGACTGAGCCACTGATTGATCCTCCTGTGCTGAAGCAGGGATATCCTAAAAACCTGACCTGTTGGTATCCCTTGAGGACAGGAGTTGGCTACCCCTGGTATACACACAAGCTGGGTGCTTGCGATGAAACATTTTGCGCAATAACAAGTGGAATAATCGTTTCTTTATCGCTAGGCCCATATTTTCTCACATCTCACAGAGAGTATCTAACACGCAATGCTCTCTGACTTTTAGCGTTGAAGTGAACTTGTTGCAAACTTTTTTTTAGTAAAGCAAACTTTTCACTTAATTGGAATGGGTGAAATTCCCAAAGTACGCTTAAGCGTGCGGAAAAATGTGCACATCTCCACGTACGGCCCATTGACTTGAATAGGCTGCAAGGGGTATTCCCGCGCCAGGTGGTGACCTACGGCAGAAGACTGCTTAGTAAACACGGCCCCTAGTGAGAACATGTAGCTTAAAACACAATCACAATGTAATAATTGTTTTCATAGCGGGTTATTAGTGTGCAAAGCTCAACCACAGTACTGCAATAAAGGACCATATACAGTAAGCGAACGGGCATAAGGGGGCTTACATCTTAGCACTACTTAGTAAACATGTCCAAGTTGTATCCCTGCCCGAAAAGCTGATTGGTTAGGGCAGGGGTAGCCAACTCCGGTACTCAAGAGCCACAAACAGGTCAGGTTTCCAGCATATCCCTGCTTCATCACAGGTGGCTCAGTCACTCACTGGGCCACCTGTGCTGAAGCAGGGATATTCTTAATACCTGGCCTGTTGGTGGCCCTTGAGGACTGGAGTTAGTCACCTCTGGGTTAGGGTTACACATGACCACCCCCCCCCCCTTCCCCCCGTCTGTGTTTCATCAAATACAAGCAATATTCAGAAGTTATAAGGCAAATAATTATTACAAATGCAGAAGGGTTTCCAACTGTGTATCCCACCACTGTGTTTAACAATTCTTTAAGGTCCATTAAAGCTTAAAATACAGCAGTTTAACCGGTCATGGTCAGATGTAAGACTGTGTTCTTAAGAACCTCTTGCCAAAAGAAGCCAATAATAACCCAGAAGCAAGCCGCAGAACGAGGCAGTGAAAAGAAGCAGTGAGGCGCAATGAACCCACGGGCCTGGAACACGGAATGTCACTCGGCTCTCGCCGGTCGGTGATGCTGGATGGTTAGGAGAGTTAGAATGAAAAGGTTTTCTTCACCCCGTTGCTACCAGAGAGGCCGGCAATGGATTGGTACTGCAGTTCCTTGCCACCAAATTTGATTCAGAAGGTTAAAATTCATAATTTCAACATTTTACAGCCACATTGTCAAGACGTATAGCCCCTAAATGGGCCCTTTAAGGGTTAGTGCTGTTTAGTGAATATGACCCTAAATATTTTAGGGGAGTTTGCTGCTGTAAGGTCAGTGCACCCTAGCTTCTGTCTAGTGCAGTGGTGTTTAACCTTTTTTTTTTGTTGTTAAGGAACCCTATAATTATATTGTGAAATTCTGCGAAACCCCAGCCCTCTCTAATAGTGTGTCTGAGATCAGATGCATTGTAAGGAACCCCAACCCTCTCTAATAGTGTGTCTGAGATCAGATGCATTGTAAGGAACCCCAACCCTCTCTAATAGCGCGTCTGAGATCAGATGCATTGTAAGGAACCCCAACCCTCTCTAATAGTGCGTCAGAGATCAGATGCATTGTAAGGAACCCCAACCCTCTCTAATAGCGTGTCTGAGATCAGATGCATTGTAAGGAACCCCAACCCTCTCTAATAGCGTGTCTTAGATCAGATGCATTGTAAGGAACCCCAACCCTCTCTAATAGCGCGTCTTAGATCAGATGCATTTTAAATTCTTCTGGCTCTGGTGCAAATTTCAAATGACCAGAAAATTGCAGGGAACCCTTTATTTATGTCCGTGGAGGCCCTGTTGAAAACTAGTGTTTATATGCAATCTTTGGGCCTCCGTCAAGAGCAACATACAGGCTAGGATTGCAAAGGTTTTTTTTATGGACCGATTTACCATTTGTGTGACAGGGTCTGCAGCCCCAGTCCGAACGAGGAATCATGTTCTTGCTCGTGTTATAGTCACGTGATTCCGATCGCCCCCCTGACATCTGGAATAGAAGAGGATCAAAACCCCACGGGGCAACCCCGTAATGCCTCAAGGGAGCCAGTGTGTCGTTGCCCCAATGTCACGGGACACTGAAAGAGTTAAGATAACTCTAATTGTCACTAAAGAAACTGGCTGGGGTAACTACAGTATAGGTCGCAATGAACCTGGCCCCAGTTATTCTAAAGAACTGAACTTGGTCTCCCAGCTGAAAACCGTTGATTTGAAACAGAAGGCTTTGAACAGCCTGTATTTATATAGTTCTCTAGCTCTCGGAATTCAGTTTTTCGGTATTTATTGTTTTGTTTTTCCAGTGTTTTTATTTCGTTAAAAAAAAAAAATCTGTTTTTATCAGTGTTAACAACAGAAAAATATTGACACACATTTTAATTCTGTGCTTATCTGGGCATATGTTTCCATACTTCCTTTGTATCCTATCTGTAGGTGATTGCTAGAGGAGGTGAATAAGAAACTATGCTTAATTTGCGTTTTTTAAGAGTGGGATGATCAGCTGGTGTTTTTTTCAAACCTAAAACTGAGAATCTCGACATAGACACACACACACACACACACACACACACACACACACACACACACACACACACACACACACACACACACACACACAACAATATATATGTACATGCACAAAAACACACACAGAAATAATACGAATGCTATAAGCAGGATTTAGGTCAGTGCAACGTAACACTTTTGCTATAGGTGCCTTGTATACCGGGCACAGGGTTTCAATTCCAAGCCTCCTCTTGGGAGGTCTGCTTCTAAAATAATGTCCCATTCCACTGTGTACTGCTGAGGGGCTTCAATAACAGCTACAAACAACGCTCAGGGGACACACATTGTGTTCTTTTAAACTCATTGTAAACATTGTGCCATCAATTATACTGGCCTGAAAATTACTATTAGATCATCCTCCGCTGAACATATAGTTTAAATATATGGATATATTTATAACTGAAACACTAAAGTGCAGGTCTCAAGCTCAAACCAGAAAACTGCTATATTATCTATAAAACACTGAGAAATATCCCATATCCGTTCCAACCTTCCTCAAAAAAATCCCTGGCATAACTAGCATAGAGCTAAACAGGATTATTGTTCCATTATTGGGGTGTGGCAACTAGCCGGAGTGTATTCTGTGGCGTCTGCGATCTCTTCGGTCTGTAATCATGCACAATCTAGGGGTTTTTGTTATCATACCTGGGCTTAAAAAAAAACAAATCAGTCCATTTAGGAATGACATGGTAAAAATGAAAGGGAAGGAGGCATTTTGTTATAAAGTTTCATCTCGACCTATAATCTTTAAGTAAAGACATTTGCCCTGATTTTAATGTAGACTTTACGGGGGGGGGATTCATTAAAGTGCGATAGTGCTGATCGGGGCACTACCGCACGGAAACTTAAATGGGAGTTCTGTGGGGTAGTCACGGCCGGTGGGAAAGCCGGGCAGGGCGGTGGAGGAGGGCCTGGCGATGCCGGAAGTAGGGCCCGACCGCTGGTGGCCATGCCCAGCCCCTTCCTCAGGGTAACACACTGAAGCATTTCCCCACCAACCCCCTCACTGCCCCATTCAACAATTGTGAAAGCCCTTCTGCCCCCTCCCCTCCGCCCCCAACACCCAACAACCCCGGGATCCAAGTCGTGGCTTCCGGGACAGCTGGCGGATGGCCTAGTGGTGGCACGTGATTAGCACTATAGCACGTTAATGAGTAACCCGGTGTAATTCATTGGTGGGAAACTTTCTCTATTGCGCCGTTTATCTGCACTCAGACCGGAAGAAACGCAAAACCCACCAAATTATGGTGTGGGACCAAAAAATGTGAGAAAATGTATGAATTTAAATATGCATTTCTCAAGCTTCCACGTGATTAATTCAACATGTAACGTAATCACAATGAGTAATGACGAATGCTATTTTTCTAAACAATGGGGTTCAGTGAATATGTAATTCCCACTTGTGGATGTAGATCTAAGAATCCAAACTAAAAACCTGACAAGTCGGCTCAAGCAAAAGAGGCCTCCGGAGACTTCACAGGAACCGTTGCGATCTATAATTACACTGAATGTGACATATTGAGAATTACGTCATCCATCACTAGGCTAGAAATAACTTTTCCATGTTTATCCTGGTGTAATGCTGGATTTCCAGGGAGCCCGCCTCTCGCACACAATGTCTCTTTTCATGAGGTTTACACAAACTTCGAGGTAGTCTCATTAGCCAGCAATGAGGGCCCCACAATAGCATCCCCTCCAAGACTGTAAATCAGGACTAGCCCGCGCTTCTCACCACCCAGGCCTAATGGAAACTCATGGGACCTCAAATATCCTGTTCCTTGCTGTAAATAGTAATATTTGATTGCTGACCTGTGGTGCTAATGCATGACATCAACTGTTTTCTTTTTATACCATTGCTGCATATATTGTTAACTCCTCTGGTACCGGGGCCTGTAGGGAAATGTAGACGGCAAAAACTGCAATACACTAACTGCTCCGTATTAGCTTCTAAGGCTGCGTCCATAGAGGGGGGAGCAGTGCTGAACCGCGCTGAGGCTCGCCTGCTGAAGCCTGTGCGATTTCATGCACATGCAGGCGAGCCAGCGGGCGAGATCAGGAGGCGGGGGGAGGCAGGGCAGTGACGTCGCTGCACCGACGTCAACGTCACGGCGCCGATGTCACGGCGCCATGACGTTGACGCTGCTTCGCGCTAATTGAATGTTTTCAGCCGACAGCGCGCTGAAAAACAGCTTTGGCTGTCGGCTGAAAAATCCAACTCCTCAGCACGCCTGCGGACGCTGCGTGAGCCCCCTCTCAAGACATCCTCATTGAGGATGCCGGGGCTCAGCGCAGAGCGTCCGCACGGCTCAGCGCTGCTTGTCCTTCTATGCATGCAGCCTAAGGCAGTAAAGAATGGGTTAATCTAAATTGATTCAATGCCAACTGGTCCATCATTCTCAGGCTCATCAACACAGGAACAGAGTTCAGCTCCATTCCTTCAAATGGAGCTTAACACTTACCCAGCATTGGGAAGACCGCTTGACTGCATAGTCGATAGAGGCCATAGAGCCTTAGGCTACGGCCCCAGTTTTCACTGCAGCAGGCGCGCCTGGTGGACTGGCGGCACGTTCACGTGTGAATGCCGTGATGTGCGATCTAGGGGGAGCGAGAGGAGGCGAGGGGGGTGCAGCTATGATGGGGGAGGGCGCGGCCATGATGGTCTACAATACCTGCACTCCTATTGGTTCACACGATCTGCCCTGCCATTGGCTGCCCGCACATCACGTGATCTCGTCGCGGCAAGGAAAGACAAAATTCTTGCCTTCCCTGCCAGCGGACGCGTAATCGCGCTTTGCGCGCCCACACACACACGGCGACTGGGGCCTGCCCCATAGAGGGCAGTGCTGTGGTGTGTGGCGTGCCGCTGTAGCACGCGTCACAGCGGCCACTGGGGACCTGGCCTAATGGTTCAAGCCAAAGACAATGGGAGTGTTCTCCCCTGTATATAATAAAGTCTAGCTCAGAAACGCGTTGCCAACTGGGTCCATGTGTTGGACAGGTTAACACAGTTCAGCTGTGTCCTTCGTCTTTCTCAATGCATGATGTGATTTGTAGTCTTACTTAATGTCTTGGGGAAAAACAAACTGGACTAGATCAATTTGTCCTGCTGACCTGGTTTTGCCTGGCAATTCTAATCCTCTACAATGCAATGTGGTCACCTGTGACACAGGGAGATAACGGGACTGTTCCAAACTCACTCCGAGCGAGCTCCATGTCTCAGGCTAATGCTGCGTAGGCCAATTAATTGCTGAATTATTCCCAATATAGGATTTAGATTTGAAAAATGAAGGAGACATTTGGATACTGATAAAGTAGGATGTTTAACCCTCTCATAGCAAAGGGGTTAAGATAATCACATATCCCTTTATTACCTAAAACCAATTACCTAAGCTGCCGATCGAACTGGTCTCCTGTGATCGATAGGTGAATATCCTGCTCTTGGGGCTAAAAGAAATGGCTTCTGCTGAATCAATCCTATCGGGGAAATGCAAACAGCTACAATATATCCTTGTATTACTAAGGACAACATTGTCTATTGTTACGGCTTTCAGTCTCCTGCTGGGAACACTGCAACACTTTCCTGTTAGTAATCATTTGTTGCAAATGCTGTTCCACTGCTGGGGAGAGGGCAGGACTCAGAAAGAGACCTGTCAGAGCCTGCTATTATTTTTTTTTTTTTTTTTTTAAATAAAGCAATATATTGAGAGTTATCTCTCGTTTCCAAGTATGTCCTGGTTGCTATAGCCAAAGGATACATGTAGTAAATCTTATTTAATACTACAGAACTGATTTATTATTATTATTTAAAAAAAAAAAAAAAAACATTGAATTTTGAATGTTTTTCTCCTTTGAATAATACTCCAAGCTGTAAGTGGTGCCCAGTTGGCCTCATGTGACTAAAGCTACAAGTTTGCCAGTACTTCAAACTAAATGCAGTTTGCAACACAATTGGCACGTTTTAATGACGGACTGCTGCTGTAGAAAATAAATGATGGATCCTCGGAGGATGCTGTAAGAAGAAGAAATAAATGGTGCTTTCAGGGATAAGAAACACTCCGCTTGCGGCTTGTACCCAATCAGTTTTCTGATTCCGCTAACTGCTCTCTTTCTCCTTAATCCCCCCGTGATTTTTTTCTTCTTCTTAAAGGTATCAATGAAAACCATTTGTACATTCATTCCTCAATCCGCGCTGAACACACACAAGGCTGAACTTCTCCGAACTGCAGCGTCCTTATCCAAATAATCCGACAATGGAGCTTATTTACTGATCGCTGTTCAGTTGCTGCAAGAAGGCGGCTTGAGACTGTAGAACTGGTGTGACAGTGGCCAGTGGAGGAGTCCTGCCATATTTCACAGTCTGAAGCTTCAACTTCTTAAAGGACCAATCCAAGCAGGCGATGTATTTTTGCAGTTTTTTTTTACCATAGCTTTGAAGCAGGGGGTCTCCGGAGCTGAAACCCATTCATTTCAGCTCCGGGGACCCCCTGCTCCTGGAGATACTCATCTCTGTAGGGGGTTCCGGTATCTCCTGCAATTATAAAACTCCCGGCGTCCCGCGAGACAATAGGAAGATGCACTGGGTGACGTCACGGCTTCCTATTGGCTCGCAGGGTGCGGGAGCTATGAAAAGCGCCCATTACGTGATCCCTGCTAGCCGAGTAGAGCGGCTTCCAGTACCCCTCTACAGAAGTATGTCGTGAAGCAAGGGGTCCCACAGAGCTGTAATTAATGGGGTTCAGCTCCGGAGACCCTCTGCTTCAATCCTATTTAAAAAAAATCTCAACAAAAAAAACAAATCCGCTGCTTGGATTTCTGCTTTAAAAGCAGAATTTCAGGTTTGGAGATGGAAGGGAAGAAATCATTCTTACCCTTAAAATTTAACATTCTGCACTATAGAATGGTAGCGAGTTCTTCTTACAAAAAACATGCAGAAGAATCAGCAGGCATGTGTCTGAGATTTTGATGCAGATAGAGAGAGACGTATTCCAGCATACTATGAGCATCAAATCAAAATCAAATCAAATCAGCTTTATTGGCATGACGAAAGAACATTTCATTGCCAAAGCGTGAATAGTAAGGGGTGGGGGACAATAATTACACGAATACTAGGGGGTAGGGTATAATGATTGCAGGGTATATGGGTAACAGTTTCGCACAGGGATGTGGGGGTTAGTGGACGTCTCTCAGCTTGTGGCAGGTGCTGATAAAGTGTGCAGCCAGTTCTGCTGGGGTTTCATCTTCTCCCAGGAGGATCGCTATTTGTTGGTTCTCCTCTATATTATTAAAGTTCTGGATAACAGCAGTTAGTTTCTCTAGGTGGGCGCTCCTCACTTCAGAGTATTGTGTGCAACGCAACAGGAAGTGAGTTTCATCTTCTACCTCTCCTAGCTCAGTTATCTTCTATTAATACCGAGTCCCCAAACTGCTCACTGAAGCGAGAGCGGCAAACTGGGTACAAAGTAATGATACACTGTCAGCAAAAGACAGTCACTTAATGTCAATATAGTGTCAAAACCTTCATGCAAGGTGTCCTTATCAAAGAAAAAAATGGTAAGCATTCAGGTGGCTTCCAATTGGTAGCCAACCAGGGTTGGTCATCTCCTGCTTGCCAGTAATGCTCTAGTACTATGCCGAGTTATCGCTGAGCCCCACCCAATAAGTAACGGGAAGTGCCTCAATGTATACACCCAAAGGTGACGCCACTTACATTGCCACTTATCACAAGTGTCTGAGTACCTCACACTGTAGCCCAGTGTGGGATAGTTAGAGCCAGGCCAATGTTATCTCTGGCTATCCGTTCTCATCTGAATTCCGTGCTCAGTATCCCTGCTTATTATTACAACTGTTCATTTAATCCGTGCATCGAGTTCTAAGCGGTATACATGTTGTGTTTGTTTTCCCAAAGCAGAATGTTGGCAAGCGCTTGTCGAAATTGGCAGAAGCCACAGCTAGCGACTGCATCCACCCAGGGCTGTTTTTACATTGGAGTTGCAGTACAAACGCACGAGAGGTCCTTTTCAGGGGAGAGGTTTGGTGCTTTATACCAGGAGTGGGCAACTCCAGTCCTCAAGGGCCACAAACAGGACAGGTTTTCGGGATATCCCTGCTTCAGCACGGGTGGCTCAATCATCATGACTGATTGAGCCACCTGTGCTGAAGCAGGGATATCCTGAAAACCTGACCTGCTGGTGGCCCTTGAGGACTGGAGTTGGCTACCCCTGCTTTATGGCTAACAACAGTGTTGGGACAGTCCCGTTTTTATGTGTGATATCTGCAACAGGTTTAATGCCCAGATCCACCAAACTCCGTGAAGTCACTTACCCTGCCATTAACCTAACTTACCGTCACATTAACACCAACGTGCATCTTCAAAAGATAACATTATGTTATTAAGTGTCATGTTTTGTCCCGCATAGAACCCAGCGTTAACTAGAACAATCGTTAGTGATAATGAGATGCAAATGATATGCAAATGTCATAACATCGCATATCCACAAAAGTTTCTTTAGAGTGACGGGGGGAACTTCAGCTGCCGTCCGTTACCTAAACTTGTGTAGATCCCCCCCCCCCCTTCTGGGAGTTGTTATATTCAACTAAATGGTTAAGGAGGATTTAAAGAGTTAACTCTGAGTAATGCCCCATCTGACAAGTATGTTGTGAAGTCACCAGGCAGGGGCCCGATTACTCAGTTTCTATACCATGCTGGGTTGGTCACATGGTTCAGGATGACTCAGCAGAGGCTAAGCTCTGCCCTTTTCTACCTAGAGACACAGAGTGGGAGAGAGGTCATAAATAGGAGGGGAGAAGAACTCCACCCTAGGACCCCAGGAGAAGAGCCAGAGGAGGGGGTCTCACCTGTAAATATGTAAGTACAAGGTTCTGTAATAAGGTAGTCTAGGGTAGTAGCCCCTTTGTTGTTTGATAGATAGGGAAGTGCCCCTGAAGATAGGCTCCCTAGAAATGTATGAGTCATAGCAGTACAAGCTTCCGCTGGGAGGCCTGTGTCCCCTAGGGGTTACCCAAACTGGTAGCCCTGGGACTCAAAGGAACATAGCAACTGGTCGTCTTGGACACCCTCCCGCTGTGAGCATCCCAGGGGAATATAATATGGAACCCAATACAAAGGGATCACTGCCATCCCAGCATTGAAAAGCTACTAAAAGGCTGATCAGAGCCAGATATTTAACCAAGGCCTCTCTGTACCAAAGATATAAAGGGGAAGCCCAAGCAGGGACCCAGAAGGTATAAGAAGGGTATGTAATATGATGACAAATCTATCTTGTATGACTAATCCACAACTACTCCAACTGTTGTAAGAGTGTGCCTCTCCAGGAATGCAGTAATGCCCCTGGGGAAGTTGTTTCTTCTTCAAACTCTGTAAATAAAGCCTGTCCTGTTTGTAACTATAAAAGTTCCTGGTGCCCATGTTTTCGACCTTAACACCCAGCTGCATGGACTCAGCCCCCTGACAAGGCAATACAATGTAGAAGACAAAATCTAGAGACTCTGATATAAACTCGGTAGGAGTTGAGCAGGGATAGTTACACTTTGTATTACTCACATCCAGACACTGAAATAGGGTTTTAACAGGGTCTGGATGGGTGCAACACCACAATTAGACAAAATGTAACTATCATAGTGTTATTTCCTGCCGTTACCTCCCTCTCCTCTCTTTCTCAACTTGAGTTAGAGCCCTATTCTAGGGTCTGGATCGGAGTAACGCTAAGACTTAATATCCCATGATTGGAAGATTACTCAATGTTAGGCCACAATTATAGTGCCGGCTACAGCGTGCGCGGTGGTGCGCACCACCGGAACAAATACCTAATCTCAATAGAGACGCACATAGTGCGTGTGACCGTTACCATGGGGAAGCGCGACCACGTTTTGGAAAGACAAAATATTTGGTCTTTCCAAGCAACGGTCGCGTTACGTGAAGCGGTTCAGCCAAAGAGAGCGAACCGCTCGCGTGATGTCACGCTATGCCTCTGCCATGCCTCCCCATCGCCTGAACATCTCTTGAGAACACAGGCCACACATCGCGCCAGCGGCAGGCGTGCGCCACGTGCACGTGCTCCGTCACGCGCAGTAAGTATAATCTCAGCCTTATGCTACAATAACGTGACATTAAGCCTATGCTAATGAGATGTAGCAGTATGGTTCCCCTTCAGTGCCCTAATGACGTATAGTGTATGTCAAGAAAACTGCCACCCCCAGGGCCCTCATCGTGTGCACCGTGTTTTGCCAGTTTTTAGGGCCTGTACGAGATTTGAGCAATGATCGCACACCACACTGAACCCAGAACTGATCACATTATCTCCTGGAAGAGCAGTCACGTGACCAAGTGCTGGAGGGTCTGTGGTCAAGGAAGTAGCACAACCTTCTGGCACTGTAGCGCCCGATTGGGAAGTTCTCGGACCAAATTCCCCATTGAAGTCAATGAGAATGAGAATTTTGTCTGGAAAACAGCCTGATTTGAAGCTATAGAATAAGTCTGCTACTACAAAACCACAGCCTGGCTTCAGTGACTAACCTTGTAACTCTGTGCTGTCCTAACTGGAATACATTCAGTTTAAATAACCAAACTACAAGGGCCTTTTCTAAACATCTTTCTGAAATTACAAGATATCAACTAACATTAGGTGAACAGAAGTCTACATTTTTTGAGGTTCTGAATACTCAGTAACTTTAAAATGTTCTGATGTACCCACATAGTAAAACACAAGCTTTTGATGTTATATAAGAAATAAAAAAATAATGTTTTTGGAACTATAAAGTAGAGCACACAGGCTTTGATCTACCAGCCGAAAAAACGAACCATAAAAACTGCTCAGATTTCAGACTGTTTCATGCTTTTTCCATAGCAAAGTCTGAGAATATTTGAAGTGACGTTTTATTATCACGGTTTTGTGCTAAGGAGGAGAGCTTTTCTAAGCTGTACGTACGAGTGTTTTCTGTGATATTAGGAAAAGTTTGATCTCAACTTGTAAAAAGTAGAAAATTAGTATTTGTAGGAGGCTGCCATCCCTCCTACTGGAAAAACAAAAACATTTAAGAAGGACCAAAAGGGCTATAGGAGTGGCTCAGAGAGTAAAGGCCCAGCTGAATTCATTCAGAACCCCTTCAGCCTACATCTGCCTCACCCAAAGGCGGACAACCAAAGGGTGTCAGCCGTTTGCTGCTCAATTACTGGGTTGGGTAAGGTCTTCTAAGACAGCACATCGCATATCTATCCTACCCCTGTCAACACATTTTTAACCTTGGCTGTCACTGTTACGTACACCGATAATTATATATTATCTCTTCCTGTCCATGAAATGTCCGTAAATTGAATATATAACCTCTGTTCGTTTAATGTGACCATGTATTATCATAACTCTGTGGCCATGACATACTTGAAAACGAGTGGTAACTCTCAATGCATTATATCCTGGTAAAACATGTTATAAATAAATAAACTGACTCTGAAAACAACGACACAGAGTCTGAAGCAGGGGAACCTGGTTTAAATCCCGGTGTCAGCTCCTTGTGACCTTGGGCAAGTCACTTTATCTCCCTGTGCCTCAGGCACCAAAAACATAGATTGTAAGCTCATCTGGGCAGGGACTGTGTGTGTAACAATCCTACATGCTGCGTATCTCGCGCTACTGTATACTGTAATTGTGAAGAGCTTTGAGTCCCATTGGGAGAGAAGCACCATATGAAATAAAGTTATTATTATAATAATAAAAGCCTGCCTGAATTCAGCAAATCATTTATATGCAGTCAATGGTAGTTTCTCGATTAGCACTATTGCAGTTTAATGAATAATCCCCTTAAATGTAGAATACTACTGACAACACAGGGAAACTAAAAAGTAAAAGGATCCTTTTCCCGCAAACATTTACATCTTGACGACAGTGTCCCCCGGACATAATGGAAGGGACAGAAAACGGTTTTCACCTCTCTTACCCCAGACTTACTTTAAAAGGATTTCCTGAGAAGGGCTCAGGCACAAGACTAAATCATTGTCCGAGCAGAGGAATGCAGCTAACCGCACACATCTAAAAGAGCAATGCTGTTACTTATCACTAATGGATTATACCACTTGAGTGCGAAATCCATTTAAAACGGCACATGGCATAATCCAGCGAGTAACAGCAACATGAAAATATTGTGTTACAGGGGACTTTTGCTAAAATTGGCTCCAGTCATTAAGCCGCTGCGATGGCTGAGAAATTCAAGAGCCTGGCTGGCTTTGTATCACTTTATCTAACTGTGCTGAAAAGATAGCGCCATTTAGATGGTAAACTCGTTGGGATGGGATATATTGGGCCTGCATAATCCCATGCGGAGCTCATAGTACTGTGCTACATAAATTACAACAAAAGATGAAGATACTTGTAAACAATCAACCCCTTTTTTTCTACAGACATTGCAATTAAAGCTGCAGTTCAGACAATATCCTGCATGTGTGGTTTTTTTTAATAAATCAGTTCTGTAGTAAGAAAAAATACTTTTAGCATTTTCTGTTTTTAAAAAAACAACTTTGAAAGACCAATTTTCTTGTATTCTATTTTAACAGCCATTTGCTAAGGCGCTGCCCCTTCATGTCCTGTCACAAGCCCTGGCACACCCCTTTGTCAGCCCTGCCCTCCCTCTTGCAGGGATTGCAGGATTGCTCATGAATATTCATGAGCTTCCACTGAGGGAGTGAAGCAGAATATAAACAGATCCCTTCACTAATTATGTCACCAAATTTGGCCTATCAATACATGGAGAACTAATTGACCTGCAGCTATACAGCTCTTTAGACCATTAGAGATTAGAGATTGCACACATGAAACTATTGAAGTAAAAAAAAAATTAAAAAAAAGACTGAACTGCAGCTTTAATTAATTAAAAAAAAAAAAAAAAACCTTGAATAAATCTCATTATCAGCCAGTTGAATTTCTGAGGGGCCTCTGAATGGGGAAGTGTTTGTCAATCAAGTGTTTTGTTTCCCCTTACTCCTCACACCCCGTCCTCAGAGAGTCAATGAAGATAATGGGGAGGTGGGATTCTAGCTGTACAAGCACTTGCTGATCAGTCAGTGACATCACACAGTGACATCACACACAAGGGAGCAGCCAAAGGACATCAAACCCCACCCAAAAATGGAAATAATTTCCATTTGGAAATAAAAAGAGAGAGCCAGCAGTCCTATGTCAGTGCTTCAGTATTGTCAGTGGATGCATTAGATGTTATCTGTTAATCAAAAGTGAATAAACAGCTTTCAATAGTGAGCTGAAATCCGTGTGGAGTGTATTTATAGGAGTCTGTGGGTCGGAGTATCTTGTTCATAAATTGTATATCCCAATATTCTGGATACATGTATGAGTGCTGATATTCAGCAGGGGTTGGATAGGTGTCTGTAGTCGTAGAAAGATCTGTGGCCAACCACGCGGATACAGCCCCTGAGCTCACCACGCTTTAGAACACTTGACTTCCACGCTCTTATCCTGAGGGAATGGTACATCTCAATTCCGTGTCCCCAATAGTATACCGGAGAGCTTAGCACTCACAAGATCCCACCAATCCGAACTCTGTGAGTGTATTGTATTGTATGTCTTTATTTATATAGCGCCATTAATGTACATATCGCTTCACAGTAGTAATACACGTGGTAATCAAATAAATAACAGATAATATAAATAACAGATCGTGGGAATAAGTGCTTCAGACATAAAAGTAACATTAAGGAAGAGGAGTCCCTGCTCCGAGGAGCTTACAGTCTAATTGGTGGGTAGGGAGAACGTAGAGACAGTAGGAGGGAGTTCTGGTAAGTGCATCTGCAGGGGGCTAGGCTTTATATCATGTGCCTAGTATTATCCACAGTGCTATTCATATGCTTGTTTAAGCAAGTGTGTCTTAAGGTGGGTCTTAAAGGTGGATAGAGTGGGTGCTAGTCGGGTACTGAGGGGAAGGGCATTCCAGAGGTGTGGGGCAGTCAGTGAAAAAGGTTTAAGGCGGGAGAGGGCTTTAGATACAAAGGGGGTAGAAAGAAGACATCCTTGAGAAGAACGCAAGAGTCGGGATGGTGTATAACGAGAAAATAGGGCTGAGATGTAAGGAGGGGCAGAAGAGTGTAAAGCTTTAAAAGTGAGGAGAAGAATGGAGTGTGAGATGCGGGATTTGATCGGAAACCAGGAGACGGATTTCAGGAGGTGAGATGCAGAGACATATTTAGGAAAGAGCAGAGCGATTCTGGCAGCAGCATTTAGGATAGATTGTAGGGGAGACAGGTGAGAGGCAGGAAGGCCGGACAGCAGGAGGTTACAGTAATCAAGACGAAAGAGGATGAGGGCCTGAGTCAGAGTTTTAGCAGTCGAGCAACAGAGGAAAGGGCGTATCTTAGTGTTATTGCAGAGGAAAAAGCGACCGGTTTTAGAAACGTTTTGAATGTGAGAGGAGAATGTGAGAGAGGAGTCCAGTGTGACCACTAAGCAGCGTGCTTGGGCTACTGGGTGAATGATCGTACTTCTAACAGTAATGTGGAAGGAGGTAGTAGGGCCAGATTTGGGAGGAAGTATGAGGAGTTCTATTTTTGCCATGTTGAGTTTAAGGCGACAGAGGGCCATCCAGAATGATATAGCAGAGAGACATTCAGAAACTTTGGTTTGTACAGCAGGTGTAAGGTCAGGTTTTGAAAAGTAAATTTGTGTGTCGTCAGCGTAGAGGTGATATTTAAACCCAAGAGATGTTATTAGGTCACCTAGAGAGTGTGTACAGAGAAAACAGAAGAGGTCCCAGGAAAGAGCCCTGGGGTACCCCCACAGAGAGATCAATAGAGGAGGAGGTGGTGTTAGCAGAAGAGACACTGAAAGTACGATGGGAGAGGTAAGAGGAGATCCAGGATAGAGCTTTGTTCCGAATACCAAGAGTATGGAGAATGTGAAGGAGAAGAGGGTGGTCCACGGTGTCAAATGCTGCAGAGAGGTCGAGCAATATGAGCAGAGTGTAATGGCCTCTGTCTTTGGCAGCATGGAGGTCATCAGTTATTTTAGTGAAGGCTGTTTCCGTGGAGTGAGCAGTGCGGAAGCCAGATTGTAGAGGGTCTAGGACAGAATAGGTGTTGAGAAAATGAAGCAAGCGAGAGTGTGCTTCCAAAGGTTTTTTGTCTTTTGTCATCACCTGATATCAGGTCCATATGGGACCTGAAACATTGTTCCTCCTCTGTTCTTTGCTGTTACAATAAATGAAGCATTGCACTGTGAACAGGTGAGTAGAGATGTACTTTGTACCTCTGTCCTAAAGGAGACCTGCATTTTGATGAATTTGTTTGTCTATGTTGTGTTGGCTGCCGAAGCAGGATTCTCCTCGCCTGAAACCGTTTCCCTCCCACTTTGGAACGGTCTTTGACAAAGCGCACAAAGGCACAAAGCGCATTAGAGGTTCTCCTTCTAGCTGCCATCAACATTTTCAATGTGCCAATAAATTGATTTTAACCCTATTTGCACTCTAGCCATCTTTGCTTATAGAGCTGTGCACCACCATCTTTGCCAGTTTGCTTTGGTTCCAGAAGGAATTGCCCTTATAAATGAGCTTTTCTTAAAGTTAGTTTATCAACGTAGTTCACATCTCTTTGCCTTGATAGAGATAAGGAGAAGGAAAAAAGGGGATGCATGGGAGTTACAGAACACTAATATTGTTATGCAATGTACTAATTATAGCGAGACTGGTTACGTTTCTGTTATTTGGGTGCCAGGTGTGGGCTGGAGATCATTTATGTATTTATAAAATGTTTTACTAGGAAATAATACATTGAGAGTTACCCTCACGTTCGTTTTCAAGTATGTCCAATCACAATGGTCGTCCCAAATCTTTTAAAAGCAGCAGCCCACAATGATCGCCCTTATTGTCCTCTCCAACGCTGTTTTTGTTCTTAAAATATGACGCTCCGATATAAGCGTTTCAAATATTAAGTGTCTGAGGTTAAAATAAAGCTCTCACCAGAGCCCAGTGCAGTATAAAGTTTACCATTGTAACCTCAGAAAATAGAGATGAAAAAAAAAACATTATTTTTTTTTTAAGCAATAAAAAAAGTTGTATTTTTGTAAAAAAAACAAACAAAACAAACAAAAAAAAGAGGACATGTTCAGGGGCAAGATACTAACATTATAGGAGGTAAACTCACATAAGTTTCTGGGGGGCATTGCTACTTAAAGTCGCTTTGACACATATATATATATATATATATATCTTATATATAGTCTAAGAATTAACTATATACATGGTTTGAACACCACTCCGGGTTTGACCCTGAGACCCCGGGTTTCGTCCACGTATCTTCGGGCGACGGGTTTACCCGAGAAATCTCTAGGCGGCAGAATCATCATCAGCTTCTCCCCTTGCTGGGTCCCGTCGACATGTCTCCGTGAAGTCAAATGGCGTCGCGTTGCCATGACAATGGGACATTACGTGATGGCACAGGGTCCCGACTTGACACCGCATGGCGCCATTTGCCGTCTCGGAACCATGTTGACTGGACCTTGCAGGAGGAGATGCCACCGCTGCTGGAAAAAGGTAAAAGAAGTAAATGTACAGTATAAATAAAAGAAATAATTATTTTTACATTTAATTGCATCAAGTCTCCAGGTTAGCCTTCAATAGAAGGTGGCAACTCCGACTATATCACTTGTGAGCACATTCACATGTCTCAGATGGGTCTGCAACCCTGCTTTTCACCATTATCTTTTAGCACACAGTGCTTCCAATGCAGCAGGGGATTCTGGGAAACGACATGCAAACGAGCACTCGCAGTGTCACATTTTTGCTTCTTATCCAGAAAGAACCAAACTTACATTTGGCTGAATCAACGCAGGGAGCCCTAGTATTAAATCAGAACACCCTGCTACATACAGAGCGAGCCTTGAAATGTATTTCATTAAAATTACAAATCACTGCCACAAATGTGTGCGGGTTTTTTTTTTTTTGCTCTTCAATGAATTTTGCCTCCTCCCCACAGAATGGGCTACCCATACATTAGTGCAGCAGCTGGCACTGCAGGCACCATGTGGTTGGAATAACGCCCGGTGATGTCACTGCGTGAATCAGTGAAATTACGTCAGCAGGGAAATCAATCCGGAGCGGAACCAAAAATAAGATCTCATGGGTTCCAACTGGTGCCTAATTGCGTTAAAAAAAAAAAACCCCCCACAAGTCTGGGGTAAAAATACACAAGCTGCATATTGCCGCCAGTAACCGGAGGTTTAAATGGGCCTATTTTTTTTTTTAAGGACGGCTGCATGATATTGAACAGACAGATAAGAATCACTGCAGAAAGCATAATGATGTTTGTTAACTTCTTCCCGTTGCTGCTACGTCCCGGCAGTGGAGGGGCTGCGGCCTGCATTTTCCCCATAGGCCTGTTTTGATTTGATCTGTATTAACCCGTTGAGTGCGGAGGGTAGCCGAGTGCTGCAGCTCCTGCGGCACGTGGCGTTCATGCGAACGTTCCTAGGGGGGGTGGAAGAAAAGGTACCCCCCTCTTACGTTTCTCTGCTGGCTAGATTGCGTTCAGCCCTCAGAAGCGCCAAACACGATCAGCACTGGAAAATGAGCCAAAAAAAAACATATCATAGATGCCACATCAGGGGTGGTCCTCATGGGATCCAGTCCAGTCCTCCAGTCCCCCAACAGGTCAGGTGATCTGGATATCCCTGCTTCAGCGCAAAGTGCCTCAATCAGTGGCTCAGTCAAAAAGGACTGAGCCACCTGTGCTGAAGCAGGGCTATCCTGAAAACCTGACCTGTTGGTGGCCCTTGAGGACTGGAGTTGGCCACCCCTGCACTAGATCATGGGGCATTCCAAGGGTTAAACTCTGCAACCTCTTGTATGCCCCAGGAAGTGAAGAAGCTCAGTGTGCATCACTTGATATGACATGTGGTGTGGGGCTTGGAATTTCCTGGCACCCAATCAAGCTCCTTTTTTCTTTTTTTTCGGGAGGCCTGGAATAGTGATCTAGTCATAATTACAAACAGGTGATATTAGGCATGTAATTGTGCAGGCATAAGGGGCGGCCAGCTGCAATGCCGCAGCGGAAATGAAACAGCGCAATCAAATGTTAATAAAGCAAATGTCTAATGCTGCGTAGCATCACATATGGGGCTCGGTGCAAGAAGAAGTATCCCCATTGTTTACGGAGGTGGGTGCATTAGCATTAAAGGAGCACTTCCTCTTACTCCTTTCTTACAGGGTGGGCTTTCTGAACCAAACAACACTATTTTCAGCAGTCGGGAACCTCCCAGTTCTTCAGATACTTTCCAGTGAAGTTACCAGGTTTAAATCTCCCTCGGGGAAACAAAATGGCTGCCAAATCTTGGGCCAATAGGGAGCTGCAACATCGGTTGTTTGCTTCCTATTGGAGAGCCATTTAAATTTCCAGGAAGTAATACCAGTAACTTCACTCATAAGTATCTTGAGAACCAAGGGGCCCCTGGATCTGAAAGCAGCGCGGTTCCGCTCTGGAGGACCCCCCGGAGCCAATCATGTAAAAAGAAAATGGGAGGTTAAACTAGGGTGACTAGACATCCCGGTTTAGTCAGTCCCAGATTAGCAGCAAAGGGAGAGGGTAGAGAGAGGAGAGGACATGGGGGAGGGGGTGAAGTGGGGAGGGGGTGAAGTGGGGAGGGGAGAGAGGGGGGGGAGGGGAGAGAGGGGGGGAGGGGAGAGAGGGAGGGGAGAGAGGGAGGGGGAGCGGAGAGAGGGAGGGGGGAGAGGGAGGGGAGAGAGGGAGGGGGAGCGGAGAGAGGGAGGGGAGAGAGGGAGGGGGAGCGGAGAGAGGGAGGGGGAGCGGAGAGAGGGAGGGGGAGCGGAGAGAGGGAGGGGGAGCGGAGAGAGGGAGGGGGAGCGGAGAGAGGGAGGAGGGGGGGAGAGGGGGAGAGAGGGAGGAGGGGGAGAGGAGGAGGGGGTAGAGGGAGAATGGGCGGAGAGGGAGGACGTGGGGAGAGGGAGGATGGGGGAGAGAGGAAAGAGGGGGCTAGACGGAGGATGGGGGAGAGAGGGAAGAGCAGGGATAGAGGGAGGAGGGGGAAGAGGGATGAGAGGGGAGAAAGAAGGGCGGGAGAGGGGAGGGGGGACAGGGGAGGGGGAGGGAGGAGAGAGGTTGGATGGGGAGAAAGAAGGGCGGGAGGGGAGGAAGAGGGGGGAGAGAAAGAAGTGTGGGAGGGGGGAGGGGGGAGAGAGAGAGGGGAGAGGGCGGAGAGAGGGAGAGCGGAAAGAGCGGGAGGGGGAGTGGAGGGGGGAAAGGAGGCGGGGAGAGGGCGGAGAAAAGGGGGGGAGAGGTCAGGGCAGAAAGAGAGGGAGGGGAAGAGGGGAGGGAGAGAGGGGACAGATGGATGGAGAGAGAGAGAGACAGAAGGGACGAATAGAGGGAGGAGGGGGGATAGAGGGAGGAGGGACGGAGAGAGAGGGAGGAGGGACGGAGAGAGAGGGAGGAGGGACGGAGAGAGAGGGAGGAGGGACGGAGAGAGAGGGAGGAGGGACAGAGAGAGAGGGAGGAGGGACGGAGAGAGAGGGAGGAGGGACAGAGAGAGAGGGAGGAGGGACGGAGAGAGAGGGAGGGGGAGCGGAGAGAGGGAGGGGGAGCGGAGAGAGGGAGGGGGAGCGGAGAGAGGGAGGGGGAGCGGAGAGAGGGAGGGGGAGCGGAGAGAGGGAGGAGGGGGGGAGAGGGGGAGAGAGGGAGGAGGGGGAGAGGAGGAGGGGGTAGAGGGAGAATGGGCGGAGAGGGAGGACGTGGGGAGAGGGAGGATGGGGGAGAGAGGAAAGAGGGGGCTAGACGGAGGATGGGGGAGAGAGGGAAGAGCAGGGATAGAGGGAGGAGGGGGAAGAGGGATGAGAGGGGAGAAAGAAGGGCGGGAGAGGGGAGGGGGGACAGGGGAGGGGGAGGGAGGAGAGAGGTTGGATGGGGAGAAAGAAGGGCGGGAGGGGAGGAAGAGGGGGGAGAGAAAGAAGTGTGGGAGGGGGGAGGGGGGAGAGAGAGAGGGGAGAGGGCGGAGAGAGGGAGAGCGGAAAGAGCGGGAGGGGGAGTGGAGGGGGGAAAGGAGGCGGGGAGAGGGCGGAGAAAAGGGGGGGAGAGGTCAGGGCAGAAAGAGAGGGAGGGGAAGAGGGGAGGGAGAGAGGGGACAGATGGATGGAGAGAGAGAGAGACAGAAGGGACGAATAGAGGGAGGAGGGGGGATAGAGGGAGGAGGGACGGAGAGAGAGGGAGGAGGGACGGAGAGAGAGGGAGGAGGGACGGAGAGAGAGGGAGGAGGGACGGAGAGAGAGGGAGGAGGGACAGAGAGAGATGGAGGAGGGACGGAGAGAGAGGGAGGAGGGACAGAGAGAGAGGGAGGAGGGACGGAGAGAGAGGGAGGAGGGACGGAGAGAGAGGGAGGAGGGACGGAGAGAGAGGGAGGAGGGACGGAGAGAGAGGGAGGAGGGACGGAGAGAGGGAGGAGGGACGGAGAGAGGGAGGAGGGACGAGAGAGGGAGGAGGGACGAGAGAGGGAGGAGGGACGAGAGAGGGAGGAGGGACGAGAGAGGGAGGAGGGACGGAGAGAGAGGGAGGAGGGACGGAGAGAGAGGGAGGAGGGACGGAGAGAGAGGGAGGAGGGACGGAGAGAGGGAGGAGGGACGGAGAGAGAGGGAGGAGGGACGGAGAGAGAGGGAGGAGGGACGGAGAGAGAGGGAGGAGGGACGGAGAGAGAGGGAGGAGGGACGGAGAGAGAGGGAGGAGGGACGGAGAGAGAGGGAGGAGGGACGGAGAGAGAGGGAGGAGGGACGGAGAGAGAGGGAGGAGGGACGGAGAGAGAGGGAGGAGGGACGGAGAGAGAGGGAGGAGGGACGGAGAGAGAGGGAGGAGGGACGGAGAGAGAGGGAGGAGGGACGGAGAGAGGGAGGAGGGACGAGAGAGGGAGGAGGGACGAGAGAGGGAGGAGGGACGAGAGAGGAAGGAGGGACGAGAGAGGGAGGAGGGACGAGAGAGGGAGGAGGGAGGAGGGGGGAGAGAGGGAGGAGGGGGGAGAGAGGGAGGAGGGGGGAGAGAGGGGGGAGGGGGGAGAGAGGGAGGAGGGGGGAGAGAGGGAGGAGGGGGGAGAGAGGGAGGAGGGGGGAGGGGGGAGAGAGGGAGGAGGGGGGAGAGAGGGAGATGGGGGGGGGGAGAGGGAGGAGGGGGGGAGAGGGAGGAGGGGGGGAGAGGGAGGAGGGGGGGAGAGGGAGGAGGGGGGGAGAGAGGGAGGAGCGGGGGAGAGAGGGAGGAGGGGGGGAGAGAGGGAGGAGGGGGGGAGAGAGGGAGGAGGGGGGGAGAGAGGGAGGAGGGGGGGAGAGAGGGAGGAGGGGGGGAGAGGGAGGAGGGGGGGAGAGAGGGAGGAGGGGGGGAGAGAGGGAGGAGGGGGGGAGAGAGGGAGGAGGGGGGAGAGAGGGAGGAGGGGGGGAGAGAGGGAGATGGGGGGAGAGAGGGAGGAGGGGGGGAGAGAGGGAGGAGGGGGGGAGAGAGGGAGGAGGGGGGGAGAGAGGGAGGAGGGGGGGAGAGAGGGAGGAGGGGGGGAGAGAGGGAGGAGGGGGGGAGAGAGGGAGGAGAGGGGGAGAGAGGGGGGAGAGAGGGAGGAGGGGGGAGAAAGAAGGGCGGGATAGGGGAGGGGGGACAGGGGAGGGGGAGGGAGGAGAGAGGTTGGATGGGGAGAAAGAAGGGCGGGAGAGGAGGTGGAGGAGGGGGGAGAGAAAGAAGGGTGGGAGACGGGAGGGGGGAGAGAGAGAGGGAGAGGAGGGGGTAGAGAGGAGGGGGTGGAGAGGAGGGGGGAGAGAGAGGGGGAGAGAGAGGGGGAGAGGACGGGGGAGAGGGCGGAGAGAGGGAGGGGGGAGGGGGAGGGGGGAAGGAGAGGGGAGGGCGGAAAGAGCGGGAGGGCGAGTGGAGGGGGGAAAGGAGGCGGGGAGATGGCGGAGAGAAGGGGGGAGGGGTCAGGGCAGAAAGAGAGGGAGGGGAAGAGGGAAGGGAGAGAGGGGATGGATGGATGGATGGAGAGAGACAGAAGGGACGGATAGAGAGGGAGAAGGGAGGAAGAAGGAAAGGAAGGAGAGAGGAGGGAGGGAAAAATTGGGACGGGGGAGAGAAAGAATGAATAATACAGTATTCATGGGACGCTATTAGAGAAATACCATTACAATATTTATTTTTTAGTGATGTCACTTGTTTCATAAATAACTTTTCAATGTGCCCTGGTTTTTACTTTTGAAAATCTGGTCACCCTACTTATAACCATTAAGTAAATCATTTCGGAGAAAAGAAGATGAGACGCTGTTTATACAAAATGTATGCTTATCATGCACCAGGATTGTTAACCGTTAAGCTGTGATTATACAAAAAAAAGCACGTGTGTCGCCGGCGCGATGCAGCGCAGCGCGAAAACAAATAGCATGCTTCCCCGCAAAGCGCATATACCTTCCGCATTTTTGAAATTTGTTTTCAAGATTTCAGCCTGGTCTCCCCTGCAGTCGCGCGCGCAGAAGAATGTGCTTGTGCACATGTCGCTCTGCGACGTCGCAAATGTGATGTCACAGATGCGCGCGCATTGCCGTGCATGGGTATAATCGGAGCCTTAGTTTACAGATGACATCTTTCCAAGGACCGAAACAAACCCCGTCAGTGACGTGTTTAAGTCAGAGTGACAGGACTGTCTCTTTCACCGCATTCACACACTTAGGGTGTAATTAGATATACACAGAAGTGGCCGTTCGGGCAATTTTCGCCAAACATTCCCATTGAAGTCTATGACAATTTTCGATTATGTATGTATATCTTTATTTATATAGCGCCATTAATGTACATAGCGCTTCACAGCAGTAATACACGTGATAATCATATAAATAACAAATAATACAAATAACACAAAGGGAAGAAGAGCTTCAAACATAAAAGTGACACTTAGGAAAAGGAGTCCCTGCCCCGAAGAGCTTACAATCTAATAGGCAAGTAGGAGGAACGTATATAGACCGTAGGAAGGTGTTCTGGTAAGTGCGTCTGCAAGGGGCCACGGTTCCTGTATGAGGTGCAAAGTATGATAGAGTAAGCATCTGCCTGCTCAGCTGGTACTGGAACTGGTACTGGAACTGGTACTGGAGGGGTGCTGTCTGAGCACTGCTAATCATGGACACATATTTACAAAAGGATCTACTTTAGATGCACTCAAAGACCTCACAGAATAATAATTAAACTATAACCTTTAATAGGTGTGTATAAAACAATATAAGGAGGGGACGGTCAAGGAGAGAACTAATATATTAATATGTCCGAAAAAAAGCTTTATGACCATTTATTGTCCTCGGGGTTCAAGTTGAAAAGAAAAACTGTCAATATCTTAATTACGGAACCGAAAAAGTCGAATGATTACACATGTTTAGGAAAGCCAATTACATTGGTAAGTGGTTTACATCATGGTTTAGTTTATGACTTATGTGAGACTGCCCCTTTAGATGCAGAACATTAATGGCCATGTTTACTAAGATGTGCTACTCTGTAAGACCCGTGGTGGAAGACCTCATTCAAGTGAATGGGCCATATTTATTAAACACAGCTGGAGGGTTCTTATTGAGCAATATGGCTGGGTTTGTAAAGCTTTAAGTGCAAGTGGTAGACTAAGACACAGTAATACTGTAGAGAGTCATGGGAGTATTTGACATGGTGTGCGGTCCTGCCTAAACTACCCTAGACAACAACACTGAGCATATTCTCACATACCTGGAAGCTCTTGGTTTAAACACTGGGTCATTACCAGATTTATCTGTGCCTATGAATGACTTTATTACTATTGGAATGGATTAAACCGTTCCCCCCCAAGGGATGCGCTCATGGCAGGACTTGTACATCGTCCGTGATTGCTATTAAATCTTTCCAGATGTCATGCATGGAAGTGTATTGTCTAGCAATAAATAATCCCTTCTAATCACTTCAGAGAAGGGAGCAGAAACCATTGGAATAAGAACTCGCTTCTTGCAATGCACGGAAGCGGTAACATTCAAGGTGGATTCTGGGATACTTTCTTGGCATCTCTGAATTGTGTTAAATGCACAAGGGTTTTTAGAGATGCAATACCTGGGTACATGGACCCTGAATTAGCAGAAAACTAATAGATGAAGTTTCCCACCTCCCATTCTGACTGGCGCCATGTGTATGTGAATGGGTGAGGTAGATAAACTCCGTGAAAGTCAGGATTAGAGTATCTTTAACCACAAAGATGTGTCTGTACTTATAGGTTATTTTAACTCCTGCAATGCTGAATGGTCTTGCTCAACCATGCACCCGTCCGTCACTAAAGGAGTTCAATGTGCAATACAAGTACAAGTTTGAAGTTTGGGAAATTTATTTTTTCTTGTGTCCTGTTAAAGTAAACATTCTATACTGGCATTCCAAAAAAAACAACAAAATTCATGTTATTGCTACATAATGATTTAATGCTTACAATGTGTGTTATAAGAAGAAAGGAAAGAAATTATGTCTTTCACAACAACTTTCTAGAGGGATTTCCCCTCCAATTCGGAATATTAATTTAATTTAATAGGGAGAAACAATGTTTTACAACTGTATCATCACACTTATACCTGAACCCTGTTCAGTTATGTATTATATAAACAGATACAAATGTAAAAACCACAGACAATACACACACACACAGATAGAGAGAGAGGTATATGTACGTGTTAGCCGAGCTTAATAATCAAAAATGAATAGACTATACCGTTCTGTAGCTAACTAAATGCTTTTATTTGTGCGAGCTTTTGAAATACACCAATCTCTTCTTCCAGCGCTGTTACAGTGGATAAAAGCAAGAAAGGTTTTTACTTAAAAACAGTGCATCTTGGAATGTATCTGACTGAAGCCTATCCCTCCCCCCTGTGCAGTATGCGATTTATGACTTAAGGTGTAAAATGGTCCCTGCATGTTAGTGATGTAAGAGTATGTGTGTGTGTTTAGGTATATGTGTGTGTGTATGTGTGTGTATGTGTGTAAATATAAATGTATAAAGCACCCACAGTGTATACAGCGGTTTACAAAAGGTATGTGAGGGAGTGTATACCAATGGTGTGGGTAGGTGTGGTAATGTTAGAGGGTATTGCATTACTATTAATGTGTGTAGATACTATGTGGTCCCTATTGGTATATAGGGATAGAATTACATTGTACATATGTATGTGTAAGAGACAGCTGTGTGTGCATTCATATAACGCATTATGTATAGACATGGCCTTTAGCCCTCATGGGAAGAGAGTTCTCGTGTCAGGGTAGTAACTCATGAAGCTGCAGTCTCTGTTTAAGCCACCGCTGTGTCCCGAACAGTTGCATAAATTTGTATTGTATGCCAATCTGTTCTGCGCAAAACTGGAAAGTGACTTTCTTTCCACCTGTCACTTGAAACGCCTTACATACCTTCAATACATCGATGACATCCTCCTGATTTGGACCTCTGGTGAACAAAACCTCATATAGTTCCATGAGAACTTCAATACGTTCCACCCGACCATCAACCTCAAAGTCACCCATTCCCCGGATGAAGTATGTTTCCTAGACACCACCATTACTATAAAGAACAACGAACTAAAGAATTCTGTATACCGCAAACCTACAGACATAGCCAGCTATTTGAGGGACAAAATCTTCCACCCAACACACACGAAGCATGCAACCATCAACAGTCAAGCTATACGATACAACCGGATATGCTCCGACACAGGAGACAAAAGGCATGCAGATTAAAGCATTGAGATCGGATTTCATAAACCGTGGATATAACCACAGAATTGTAGACCAGCAAATCCACAAAGCCACCAGAATATCAAGAAGTTATCTCCTTGAACACAGACCGAAAGAGACAATCGACAGGGTACCTTTGGTGGACACATATAACCCACACCTAGAAGCCCTACGCAAGATCGCCAGGGAACTACAACCCATTCTCCAGGAAAATACAAGACTGCAACATGTCTTCCCTGAAACACCCTTATTATCTTACAGACAACCTTATAATCTCAAGAAAATGATGGTGAGGAGTAAAGTATTCAACAGTACAAATGAATACGGGACAAGACCATGACAGGATGCAAGATGCAAAACCTGCGCAATGCTCCACAAAGCGGGCACAATACAAAAACCAGGGAAAAGGGAGACCAAAAAGCGCACCAGCACAAACGGAGCAGGAAGAAACCAGAACAAAAAAATTATTAAAAGGGCACTTTAATGTGGCAAAAGACCCATCCAATGCATTTCGAACGTCGCAGCGTTCTTTTTCCTTGAAAAAGAACGCTGCGACGTTCGAAATGCATTGGATGGGTCTTTTGCCACATTAAAGTGCCCTTTTAATCATTTTTTTGTTCTGGTTTCTTCCTGCTCCGTTTGTGCTGGTGCGCTTTTTGGTCTCCCTTTTCCCTGTATTGCATTGAGTAGCTGCACAGCCTGCCTGCCTGCCCTACCAGGATGTGAGTATTTGCATATTTTTCAGGGGAACCTGCCGATGAGACAGATGGTGAGTGGGTTGCACCACACACGACCTGTCTTCAGGAGGATAGTGCCCATTATATGACACAATAGGTACTATATCAATTGTTAGTACCCTGGTACAGTGGTCTGGCTTATTATTATTTTGAGATATACCTGCATTTGAGCGCTTCAACTATTTTCCATATTACAATACAAAAACCATACAGGAATCTGGAGTACAAAATCAGAGAAAGGTTCACCTGTTCCTCCAGCAATGTCGTGTACGTCATCATGTGCATGAAATGCCCAGGGGGCTGCTACTACATAGGTGAGACCGGACAGGGGCTAAAAAAGAGAATAAATCTGCATCACCACAGCTTAACAAGTGGAACAAGAGGCAGTTCTATCGGTGAACATTTCTCTGACTCTGGCCATAAGATGAACGATCTAAAAGTGGCCATACTCACAGGTAATTTTAGAACACGAAAGACAGACGGTTGCATGTATACAAATTTATGCAACTGTTCGGGATACTTAGCGGTGGCCTAAACCGAGATCGCAGCTTCATGAGTCACTACCCTCACACAAGAGAACTCTCTTCCCATGTGTGCTAAAGGCCATGTCTATACATACTGCGCTATATGAATGCACACGCAGCTGTCTCTTACAAATACATATGTACAATGTAATTCTATTCCTATAAACCAATAGGGACAACATAGTATCTACACACACTATTAGTAATGCAACACCATCTTACATTTCTCTCCAGAAAGATTTGGAGAGACTGGAAACTTGGGCAGGTAAATGGCAGATGAGATTTAATACAGATAAAGGAAAAGTTATGCATTTGGGAAGAATAAACAGGCGACTTACAAATGAAATGGGGATAAATTGGGGGAATTCATGATGGAGAAGGATTTAGGAGTGCTTGTAGACAACAGGGTTAGCAATAGTGCCCAAAGTCATACAGTAGCTGCAAAGGCAAACAAGATCTTATCTTGCATTAAACGGGCAATGGATGGAAGGGAAGTAAACATAATTATGCCCCTTTACAAAGCATTAGTAAGACCACACCTTGAATATGGAGTACAATTTGGGGCACCACTCCTTAGAAAATACATTATGGAACTAGAGAGAGTGCAGAGAGGAGCCACCAAATTAATAAAAGGGATGGACAATCTAACTTACGAGGAGAGGCTAGCTAAATTAGATTTATTTACATTAGAAAATGATGGAATTTGATAACTATATACAAATATATTCAGGGACAGTTCAGGGAGCTTTCAAAAGAACTATTCATGCCAAGGGCAGTACAAAGGACTCGAGAGCATCCCTTAAGGTTGGAGGAAAGGAGATTTCACCAGCAACAAAGGAAAGGGTTCTTTACAGTAAGGGCAGTTACAATGTGGAATTCATTACCCATGGAGACTGTGATGGCAGATACAATGGATTTGTTCAAAAAAAGGTTGGACATCTTTTAGAAAGGAAAAGTATACAGGGATATACCAAATAAGTAAACATGGGAAGAATGTTGATCCAGGGAGTCATCCGATTGCCAATTCTTGGAGTCAGGAAGGAATTTATTTTTCCCCTTATGAGATATAATTGGATGATATGACACTGGGGTTTTTTTGTTTGCCTTCCTCTGGGTCAATAAATAAGTATAGATACAGGATAACGTATCTGTTGTCTAAATTTAGCATAGGTTGAACTTGATGGACGTACGTCTTTATTCAACCTCATCTACTATGTAACTATTTCTACACCTACCCACACCATTGGTATACATTCCTACACATACCCTTTGTAAAGCGCTGTATACACTGTGGGCGGTTTATAAATTTATATTTACACACATGCACACACATGCACACACACACGCACGCACACACGCACACACACTTACATCAATAACATTCAGGGACCATTCAAAATCTTACGGCCTCGGCCATGTTCCCTGCTTGCTGACGGAAGCGCGCGTCACTTAGCCCCTACAGCCGCAATTAGAGCGGCTTTAGTAGGGCTCACCTACACTCCCGCAAGCGCGCGGAAGCGTAGGTCTTTAGGGAATTTAAAATTCCCCCGCTTGCCGGCGCGACAGGCCGGTCACGTGAGCGGTTCGCCCAATGAGGGCGAACCAGCTCCGTGACGTCACTGGCCCACCCCGGCCCGCCCCCTGACGGCCCCCTGACAGCGCGTGCGGTAAGCAACCGCAAGGCCAGGGAAAGCACCCGCTTTCCCTGAGCCTCAGCGCGCCTCAGCACGCCAGCAGGGAGCCTGGCCGAGGCCTTAGTAATAAATCGCATACTGCAAATGGGGGAGGGATAGGCTTCAGTCACAGATACATTCCAGGATGCACTGTCTTTAAGTAAAAACCTTTCTTGCTTTATACACTAACACTACCGGAAGAGGAGATCAGTGTATCTCGAAAGCTCTCACAAATAAAAGCATTTCGTTAGCCACAGAACAGTATTGTCTATTTGTTTTTATATATATATATATATATATATATATATATATATATATATATATATATATATATATATATATATATATGTATATATATATACATACACACACACACACATACATTCACATATACACACACACACACACACACACACACACACACACACACACATAGTGCTGTGTGTATGTGTATGATACTCCTCGACTCTCTGTAAATCAGTATTGCTGACCTGAGGATGGAGGAAAACTCTTCAAAGCTTGTCTGATAATATCTATTGTTAGTCCAAATAAAAAAGGTATTGCCTAATACTGAAGTACTCATGTACTCTGCACTATTGCAACCGGACCAGCATGGCTATTTCTACATATATATGAACCAAAGAAATCTCTGAATTTGCTTGTGAGAGCAGCTGTTCTGGATGTCACAAAGTGGCAGAGAAATGTTTCTATCAAATCGAGTTCCTGCTATTTATATCAATCTATCCAAACAGGCCAGTCACGTCCAACAGGTGTTATCTGCAAACAGGCAGTCCCAGACTGCACTGCAAGTACGCCATCTAATCTCTGTCCCAGGCTCGATCATTTCGCCATGAAACAGTCCAAAGTAAAATCTTTTATCATTCATGTAACATCGACGCTGAATAATGGAATCTACTGAATGATCGTTTTATTTTCCTATAGACTCAGCTGTGTGCAGCACAACTAGTGAAACAAATGTGTAATCCTTTAGTGATCAGTGCACCAAAGAATTTACAATCTAATATTCACTGTATGAGACAGAGGACTTGTCCGAGGTAACATACGAATAGTGGTGATATTGAACAGTCTTCCACTTCAAAGGCCAGTGGGTTAACCATGATGCTACTGCTGCCCCCATTCCATTTGTAGAATTCTCAGGCTACAAATAAAAAAAAGAGTTTGGTCACAAATTTCAGATGCATTTACTGCATTCCCTGTTTAACATGGTCTGAAAGTGTCTTCCCCGTGCAGGAGAAGAGCTCAGCTCCATTGAAAAGAATGGGAGTCAAATATTGTCCAGCATGGGGGAAGACGGTTTCCCGGCATATTGAATAAAGGGGTTTCCAACTGCAAATCGGGATGGATTGTTGAGCAACACTGGGGATTATCCATTAAAGTCACGGGGAGTTACCGTGGTCTAGTGACCCGCTCAGCACTATCGCAGTTCAATGAAAAACACTGTGTGGTGCTGCACGTTCAACATACGTTTAATGATGGAGATCGACATCTTGAGATAGAGCTTGTGTTATTCTATTACATTGTAGGGGTAATATGGAACTATTTCTCGCATGTTTTCGTCGTGCTGTACACTTCTCCTTTCTGATTTTCAGGTATGTTTTGCTATAAAATACTGTCGCTACTTCTGCAAGTTTAGAACACCCGTTTATTCATGTTATTAAGTCCCTACTCTTCTGTTTCACCGAGACGTGTGAATGCATCTTTGTTTTGTATTTTTGAGCTAACGTAGACCCTGTTTTTTTTTGTAGGTGGGTAAGGGGGGGAGATAGTGGAACCCTACGCAGCTGTGACCCTGGCAGAGAAGGCATTTATCCCCTTCTCTATAGTGTTTTGAACCCATTTCTAATCACTATTTTATGTTTCCTATACATCTTTAAAGATCCGGAGCTTAGTTCCTGCCAATTCTCCCACAAACACGGCCCAGTAACACACACACACACACACACACACACACACACACACACACACACACACACACACACACACACACACACACACACACACACACACACACACACACACACACACACACACACACACACACACTGGTTGTTTAGTTTTTCTTTTTATTACAAATCTCTAATCCTTTTCAGTATAAAAGAAAGCTTTTCTCCTCTATTTGGGATACATGTCTGTTTGCGCAGAGATTTTGGATCTAAGGATGTCCAAATCCTTAAGTAAATAGATTTTTGTTTGGGTGGTTCTGCTTTAAGCTAATGTATCAGTGTCTGATGCCATTTGTTATGAATCATGCCCTAAACTGCCGGCATACCTTTTCAATCAAAGCAACAGCTGCCAGACTGATATAGTGCTGCCTCCAGGACCAGGAACTCTTAACTGTTCCTACATGTCCCAACTTTGTAATACAGAGCTACTGAAATCATACATCCAGGCGTGGGATTTCTATACCCAACTGCATCTATTAGCTGCTAACCCCAAGGGGGGCAACTCCAGTCCTCAAGGGCCACCAACAGGTCAGGTTTTCAGGGTATCCCTGCTTCAGCAAAAGGTGGCTCAATCAATGGCTCAGTCAAAGACTGAACCAGCTGTGCTGAAGCATGGATATCCTGAAAACCTGACCTGTTGGTGGCCCTTGAGGACTGGAGTTGCTCACCCCGTGTGCTAACCTCTTAGTTGCTACAGCAGCTCTCTTATTAGAAACCCTAAAATAAGCATCATACCCCACAGCTTCTACTGGCTGCACGGGAATAAATAGTGATTTAAAAAATAAATAAAAAATAAAGCTTTTCCCAGCGCTAAAATGAAATTCTACGAGTAGGGGATTTCTGGCCCAAAAGGCTTACAATCGGATCGGCTTCTCATTATCACAGCATTGCTGCACTTACTATGAGCTTTCAGGTGCGTAACTACGCAGATATAAAAACAGTGACATCCATTATAAAAGTTTTCATTTTACAATGAAAAGTAATAAAATGTCAACAAGATTAACATTGCTGGCATTAAACTGGAAACCATGTTGAAATCTCGAAAAGTGACATTGTGTTAGACAAATTCAGTGAATAACCACATCCCATATATCTTTATTCCCTCAAGAAGGACTTGCAAAGCCCCCTCTAGCAACCAACAAGGTTATGATTTTGACATCTTTAAGCAATTAACATAATGAATATAATGGTTTTTCCAACAGACAAAATACATGCATTGGTCTCCTCGTCATGGCTAAAACTCTGGCCTAACACTGATCTAATGGAATGTTACTGTATACTGAAACAATGCAAATCATGTAGGAGTTTCAGACACTTCAAAGGTTTATTCCAGAAGTTCTCTATTAATCTGATCGTGTCTGACGATTGTAATTCACTGAAGGACCCCCTGGAAGGCAGTATGTGTTACTGTTGCAATGTTGCTGTCCTCACGCCGTCTCTGTGCTGCGATGCTGAATATGTTGGCACATTAATAATAATGTACTGATTGTGGCTAAGGCATAGAGTTGGGAAGATGTCAATCTGGTTTTAACCCCAATGTCAGTTTCTCGTGACTGAGGGCAAGGAACTTTATATACTTATTGGCTGCTAAATTAAATTGCAATCTATCAGCACGTAGGATTCACTGGGCTATACGTAAAGCAGGGGCACGCAAACTTTTGGTGCTGTGCCCCCCTGCCTGCTCTCCCCCAGTGCTCGCGCCCCCCTTACCTTTGAGCCGGCGTCAAATGACGCCACGGGGTCATGTGAGGTAATTTGACGCCGCGTTGTCATTGCGACGACTCGCCCGAAGGCGTCTGAATCTTGGTAAGTGAGTAACAGAGGACTCGCACGGCCCCCCAGCATTTCATTTAAATGCCTTGGAGAAAAGCGCAAGGCCCTCTCCAAAAAAAATCTCGCCACCACCAGTTTGCGCATGCAGCATAGTGTTCATTAGTAATAACATCTACTATGTATTTTGGAAAGTTGTTTGTCTGTTCGCTATGCAATTTTGCATGATGGTTCCCATGATCAAAGAGCAGGTTTTTGTCGGTTTGGATACAATTGGATGCCATTTTGAATCAAGATGGTGGACTGAACCTTTAAAAAATGCCCTGATTTTAACCAATTTGGTCAGTATTGTATTGTATATATACAGGGTCTTGGAGCTACGGCTCTGACAGACAGAACACAGGCTCATTATTACCATACATATATACAATTACACAAAGACACACCATACACACAGACATATATATTCAATTGAACCGAATTGATAAAGTTGATAGAGTGCAAAACATGGATTTTATGTTGGATGCTCCAGAGTGGGAACTGGAAAAAACGTGTAAATGTTTGCGTATTAGAACAGCATTAGAAGTAATATACATACATTTTTTTTATCATTAAGAAACTAAAAAATTGAATTATCCATTTATAAATCTGTCATTTTTTTTTAATTTTTTTTAGAATTCCCCAGGCAGCGCTGAGTACTTTGAGCTAGTGTAATAATGAAGTGCTATCATATACAATGACTCCCCAGTCACTATTGGGACTAGGGTACTAGTACTGGTAGCAATGCAGCCAAACCTGATAACAGCAACCGTTGAGGTCTTGCTTCCCTTTGACCCACCACCCAATAGAAAACATGATTGCTTCTTATTTGTGGTTGAGCTGACAGGTGCCTTTCCTGCAGGTGACCCTCTCAACACCCCAGCCCCTTAAAATGAGTAAAGGGGTCAGGACCACGGCATATTTGAACCTGGAAAACGATCTTCTTAACAGTGAACTAAAGCGCAGTGATACGTTGAGCATTTCCGGGTTGAAACAAGAAAGCCTAACATAGCTTCCCAACTGCGCAGGGGTAAGTCCTCTTATTTTGTATGTTTTGTTGGGTGGGACTTGTGCGGACCCCCAGACAGACGAATCCACACATGATACAGAGACCGGCACAGTGCCGACATGGAACAGTTGTCACTTGCAGAGCTGATATCTGACACTCATCACAGATGTTAAATAAGATGTTCTGCATGGGTTACCTTCGGCTAAAAAAGAATCCTGGCTGTACAGACAGTCCAGATAGCAGCAACCGCCAAGCATCCTCCACTGGCACATTACAGCATTAGTAAGAAGTCAGCTCACATTTATTCTGTAAACATGAATATCCTTCAAAAGCCAATAATAACAGAACAGAACTCAGAGCAATTAGGTTTATTACAGAATCATGCACAACAAAGGGGCCCGCAGGGCAGAGAGAGAGTTTAAGGTGTACTTCTACTTATGGGTGTCCATGTACACACCTACTGCAAATGTATATATACACAGTATATACATATTTTTTTTATATATATATTATATATTTTGTACAAAATACCCATACTTTTGCATTCCAATGACATACTATGAAATACTATAAATACTAGATCATACCCCTCTCGCACACTGAGACACACATGCCCTTTTTGTTCTTCTTGCAGAGCAGAAGTATTTCTTTCATTGAACATACGCAGCAAACACAATGCCGGTCCCACAAATACATGTCAAAGGGCAGATTCTTGCAGTGGGTTTTCTTGTTCGGAAAATCTTATTTCTTTCTTGCAGCGTAACAGGTGACAGTATAAAATTGTAAGGGTAACGCATCAATGCTGGCAGTTACTAACCAGCGTACACACACATTATCATCATTTATTTATAGAGTGCCAACATATTCCGTAGTACGGTACAAAGGGGAACAGAATTATAAAACTTACGTAAACTATATGTATATATACATATACATACACACACACACAATGAAAGGCATCACAAGATGTTTACATGCTCCATAACTCTGCTGGATCACCACACATTCCGTTCCCCAGTCTCACACATTCTAGCATGCTGGTATAATCTTTGTATACAGCGCAGTGTCGCCTAAACAAACGGTATCAGTAATAATTAGACAACACTCCTGTCTCTCATACACAAAAACATCCAAACCAAACGCTCTGCATGGTACCAACCTTCCAACAGGACTGGGAAAGATGATTGGTCCCGGTCTGTTAGAAATTCTCATCAGAGCCTCAACCCTACAAAACCTGATCATTAAACGCTCGCATCAGTTTCTGTTTGTTTTTTGGGATCATGTAAAATACTATTTATAAAGGCTCCAAAAAATGTAGGATACTCTGAATGCTCTTTGTAACTTTGGATTGGTGTCAGCTCTCCTTATACTGTATGTGACCCGGTAAATTAAAGCAAGATTCACTGAATAATTTGTTGTATTTTGTGTTGCTTTTTACAGAGTATTTATGACTGAATTTAAAACATTAAAATATATTTTAAATTATCAAACCTATTTTTTTTTTTAAATTGTTAGACAAGGTGTTTCATGATTAAGGACCATATAACTAACCAGCGTCAATATATAAACACATTATATATATATATATATATATATATATATATATATATATATATATATATATATATACACACACACACACACACGCACACTCTGGTTCATTGTGATCTTGGGACAAGTCACTTTATCCCCATATTTGAAAGGGACCCCTATTTAAATGAGCATTTATAGACATTCAAATGTCACATACAGTACATTAAATGGCTGACGCTACTCAAATAGGGAGCACAACGTTGCTGATGGTCCAGCTTGACTGTTGATAGCAAGCATCATGATGCAGCAAAAAGAACTGGAATCTGTCTCAAGCGGATACAACTTGTCAAGTGGCCATGAGCAGATTCTGAACGCGGAGCAGTAACTCCTGAGGCGTGACATAGCTTTCAATTTGTATGGATGCTGCTAATATCTGTGCTTCCTGTGACATGAAGGAGTCCCTCCACCTGTTTAAGGGGATTAAAGAAGACTGAATAGGCCTGAACCAATGGGCTAACATGGTATCTCTATCCTAATCTTAACCTTTTCACTGCCGGGGGTGCAATGAAAGTAACAAAAGGGGTAAAAGCTGTAGCCTGTTTAGTGACATATATATTAAAATAGATCTTTAATAGCTGCTGTCAATAAGGAATATCTATATATCATTCCCTTTGACTTATATTGGCGTTAGGGAACTTTGACAATGGAACCAATTAAAAGGAATTCCCAATTTTCAGCAAACAATTGAAATGTGTCACTAGGATGCAAACAAAATTGTGCACCAACAAAATAGTTTTGCACTGGGCTAACGATTGCATTTAAGACTCCCGGCTAAAAAGTGTTTGTATAGTGATATCTACACCCCAAAAAGAAAAGGCTGGAATACAACGAGGGAGACAGAGACATTTCCATCTGCTCCAATCAATCAGCTTTTCAGTTTGGGTTTGAGTGAAATCGGTAGCATTTACAGAAATAATCCTGCCCCTGAAGAAATAATACCCATTAAGGCAAATGGCCAAATGCCAAGAGAACAGCTTTGTCTCATTTTCTTCTGAAGTGCCCCTACGTGATCTGCAGCAGAGACGTTTTCCACTGCGCGTTATTCATTAAACTGCGACCGTGTAGATTGGAGAACATCACACGGAAAAGTCCCATTGACTTGCATAGTTGTTTTCGCCCGTTGGTGCCCAGATTGGCACTATCGCTGTTTAATGAAGAAGAAAAACTATATTTCTTGGATGATTTTTCTATACAGGCATACCCCTCATTAACGTACGCAATGGGACCGGAGCATGTATGTAAAGTGAAAATGTACTTAAAGTGAAGCATTACCTTTTCCCCACTTATTGATGCATGTACTGTACTGCAATCATCACATACGTGCATAACTGATGTAAATAAGGCATGTGTAACGGGCTCTATAGTCTCCCCGCTTGCGCACAGCTTCGGTACAGGTAGGAGACGGTATTGTTGAGCAGGACGTGCTGACAGGCGCATGCGCGAGCTGCCGTTTGGCTATTGGGCGATATGTACTTACTCGCGAGTGTACTTAAAGTGAGTGTCCTTAAACCGGGGTATGCATGTAGATCAGAAGTATGTATTTTAGTGGCAAATTACATTTATTTTGCACTCATTCTGATCACATTCTGATTGTTTAAGACAATATATGGCTTAGTCCAGGGGTGCGCGAGATTTTTCTGGTGGGGCGGATTTGTCTGGGTGGGGGGGGGGGCGCGGGCAGTTGCAGAAGCCCCGCGCTCTTCCCCAAGGCATTAAAATTAAATGCCGGGGGATCGCTTGAGGCCTCTGGAACCTCAATTTACCCTGCTTCAGCCGGCGTCTGGAAGCGTCTCCATGCAACGCGGCATCAAATGACGCTGCAGGGCCATGCAGCGTGCGTCACCCGTGGCAATGTGGAGGGTCGTGTGACGTCATATGACCCCGTGCATCATTTGATGCCACACTGAGAGAAGGGGGGGGGGGGGGGGGCGAGCACCGGGGGACAAGAGGCAAGGAGCAAAAGTTTGCACACCCCTGCCTTAATCTACATATTTTTTTTACCACGGGTGTGAAGCAGGGGGTCGCCAGAGCAGAACTACGTTGATGTCAGCTGCGGGGACCCAATGCTTCTCGGCATACTGTACATGCCCCCGGTACCATCCCCTGCTGGGGAAACAAAATAGAGGTTTAAATCTACCATGGGCCGCAGGAGATTTAAGAACCAAGAAGCACCGGTAGCTCCTACAGGGGGAGCGGGACGGGGGGGGGGGGGACACACCAGAGCTAAAATTAACATGGTTCAGCTTTGGAGAACTGCCGCATCCCACCAATGCTACAAAATAGGGGGCCCTTCCATTCCCCTTGAAATGATCCTTTAAATGTGACACATTAAAATTGGCATCAAACTTATCACTTGCCACTTGATCCATTCCACGTGACAAATCAATATAAACCCCACACCCTGCGGGCCAGTCCTATGAAGGGCTCTCCAGGGGAAGTCTCAATCACATTGCACGGTGCAATTTCGGGTATCTGTCCGCTAGTACAGGGGTGTGCAAATTTTTCTCCCTGCGCCCTTCTGCCTGATCTCCCCAGCTCATTCCCCCTCCTTAACTGTGTGCTATGTTGCCATGGCGACGGGCATCAAGTGACCCCGCGGGGTCATAAGACATCACGTCGCATTGCCATGGCGACGCATCGCCAGCAGCCGGCTGAATCACGATAAGTGAGTTACAGAGGCCTCGTGCGGTCCACCGGCATTTCATTTAAATGCCTTGGAGAAGAGCACGGGGCAACTGTAACCGCCACGCCCCCACCCCCCCCCCCTAAACAAATCTTGTGCCCCCAAGTTTGCGCATCCCTGCGCTAGCATTAAAGGCAGAGGTGCTGGTTAAACAAAATCTTTATTGTGTGACAAAATTTCAAAAACAATGCAAAATAGAAAATGGAAATCAGCGCCAACTGCTGCTTTAAACACTGCAACATAAGCGAAATTTCATATTTATTCTCTCTCTCTGCCTCAGAGGCCTCCTTTTCTTTTGATACTACAACTGAAAATCCATTCTTTTTTGGGCTATCGTGCCATGTCATTCTTTTGAATCTTTATAGGCAAAGGGAAGAAAACTTCACAGCATATTGAACGGACTTAATAGGATGTGAAGCCATCTTCCCTGTGCAGGAGAATACTTTAGTCCCACCCCACTGCATGGAGCTCAGGTGGTTTCTGCCCAGGGGAGATGTCTTCTCCGCACATTGAATCAGGGCTTATGTATCAAAGCACTTTACATGGATTTCAAATCTTCTGCACCAACGCAACAATTCGAGGTGCATATATATATTGGGCGGGTCGGAGGTGAGAAATTATCTGACGCAATATATAGATCCCTTTAAATAGGTTACAGAGTAACTATTGGAATAGTAATATCGGCACAGATAGATCTTAAGCAGGGGGTGGGCAACTCCAGTCCTTAAGGGCCACCAATAGTTCTTCGACTGAGCCACTGATTGAGCCACGTGCTGAAGCCAGGATATCCTAAAAACCTGACCTGTTGGGCGGCCCTTGAGAACGGAGGTTGCCCATCCCTTAAGTGATCATATGTTTGACAATATTATATTGACTTGCAGCAAATTGTGCAACTTGAACCAATCTTTTTCCTCCCTACGAGAGAACAAAAAGCCCCGTGTCCTGGTTAACGACCGGCATCAAACGGAAGATGCTTCAGAGCAAGTCCCCTTGTAGGAATGACGCTTTGGATCCTTTAACATGGCTGCGGGCCCCTCTGGCTGTGATGGGGTTAATACAGGCTCCTATATAGAAAATGCCAAAGCGATGACTGACATTTGAATGTTTTTTTAAAAAGTGTGCGTGGGCTATCTGTATCTGACTGCTCTAATCTCTGCTTAAAGATTTAGGAGCTGATGTAGTTGACATCTGATTCAGCTGCACCTCAAGTCAGTTAGCTGCAATTTAGCCGCTTATGTGAAGCGCTTTTATTTGAAGTCCCTAAGCTGCTCCGATGGGGACAGTTTTAGCCTCTAGATGAAATGCAACGAGAAGTAGGAAAGATCCATACAGCAATATAGCCATCAGCATCCAATTAGTAATCTCTTCAGTACTAGAGAGGTTCGTAATGCATCACTTTGCAGTGTGCGCTCCAGTAATACCAATAATAAATAACAATATCTTTATTAATATAGCGCTTTTCTCCCAATGGGACTCAAAGCGCTTCACAGTTACAAAAAGGGAAAAAGAAGAAAACATTTAAGGTTATAAAAGAGAACAAACACAAGAAAAGATGCAATACAGGATGGGACGGTGCAGTAGCTATTAAATGCCGGACAGGTTGTGGTTCATTAATTAAATGCCTGGGTAAGCAGGTAGGTCATGAACCTGTTTTTATAGATTTCCCAGAGAGAGGCTTCTCAATCTGTATGAGTCTGTTCCAAAGAGTGGGAGCAGTGTGGCTAAAAGCTCGGGCCTCAAAGAAAGCCACAGAGATTCTGGGAACTTTTAGGAGCCCTTCACCTGCGGATCGCGGGGAGCAAATGGGAGTGCAGGGAACTAGACGCTCTCTCAGATAGCCGGGACCCTGGGCATGTAGGACATTAAATGTCAGCAAGCCAATCTTGAAATAGATTTGCCATTTTACAGGCAGCCAGTGCAAAGCTCGGTTGACATGTCTGTGCAAAATCGGCAGTTTGTAAAACATTTGTCTAGTTTGCAACACATCTGTCATTTTTGTATTATACAGAGGGAGTGGAGGGAGGGGGGGGGGGTTGCATATTGCCTAAAATATTTGACAAACGCTTCTTCATGATGATTAATTGAACTTGTGTAATGAAATGGAAAGTGATCTGAAAAGTCATGAAGGCATGACCAGAAATTTTACCTCTTCCTTATTTAATGGGGCAGAAAGAGCCTTGAGCACTCTCATACGTCTCTCTCAAAGGGTCAGTCCCTCCTCCAACGGAAGTGATCTAAGGACAGCGGTATGTTTAATAGGTAAATAGAGCTGACTGACAAGCCTGACTGGTGCCAGAGAGGTAGCAAAGAGCATAGGGGGTAGAAGCTTATACAATTCCAGGATGCTGCTGTCCAGTTACCTCAAAAAGAAAATCAAGGTGGCACTTATCTTTTGATTATGACCTGCTGTCATGGCCACTAGCCATGGAAAATACTGGAAGGAATATGTTTACTTTTAAATGCATTTGACTATGCCAAAAGGACAACTGTAACATACCTGATCCCAAATACTGGCTTTTCTTGCTAAGGCCACGCTTATAATCCCGGCTACGGTGAAACGAAGGCGTGACGTCATCCTTCGCCGTTGTAATAGCGATTTCTGCTTATAGTGTAGGAGACAAGAGATGGCGACAGGGGGGAGGGAGGTGTGGCCGGGAGCGGTTTGCCCTCATTGGCTGAACCGCTCACATGCTGCTGACATCACACGATTTTGGTCGCTGCATTGCGCCGTCGCGCCCACTATAGGTGCAAGCGACTAATTAAATCAACTCGTTTTGAAGCGCCGTCGTCGGGACTATAACTGCGGCCTAAGAGGCTCAAAAAAAGTTTTGGAAATGCATGTTACACAGAAACATAGAACTTGACGGCATATAAGAGCCACTTGGGCCACCGTATCTGCCCATTTTCCTATCTACTTTTAAACCTCAGACTATTTGAGTCGTGGCTTCCTTACGTATTTAGTATAGTCTTCTGTCTATCCCAAGGACCTTTGAATTCCTTTACTGTATTAGCCCCTACCACGTCCACTGGAGAGGCGAAACTACCACCCTTTCCATGAAGAAGCATTTCCTTGAAGCACACCCCTTCAGGGGTTGCTGATGGGTTGTAATAAATGCACCCCAGAAAGTTGGCATTAAGCCATTGCAAAAGGCGTAGTACGTATAAACCAGCCACAGCCCATATGCGGATGTATAAATGTAAACGGACTTTATTTTGGGTGCACAGAGTCACGCAGACTGTTGTGGTCTAGGAGGAAATTGCCATTGCTGTGGTTTTCTGTACTTGTCTGCTGGCAGCATGATCACATAACATTTATCTGCTATTAGTGCGTGCAGCCACGAAGAGTACTGATTACACAGAATTTGTTTGGTAATTATCCAGACCTCTTTAAAGAAGAAATAATATGCTATGCATTCAAAAGCAAAGATTGTGCTGGCTCAGTTAGGGGTATTGCTAGATCAAGATAAAAGGGGTAGGCTTCAATTTGAAGGTTTAATTCTTGATGTGGTCTCATTTGTAAATAGAACGGTTTGGGGAAATCCATGACCAGTCCACAAGCCAATCCCTGCTTGTAATTTACTAAATCAGTCTAACATCACACTATGGGATTTTTGCATGGCTCATTAAGCCCCTTTTATTGAGCAGGAGGAGTGGGACATGGGCAATGCATAGCTATATGCGGTCAATGTTGAAAAAGACATATTTGGTCAATCAAGAGCCAAATCTGTGTGGGCACAAAAAACTGTGAGCGAGGAGATGAAATCTTCAATCTGCATTGTCTGCCAGCGGCTACTTACTAGAATGCAAAAATTCAAATGGATTAGCAGCAAAAGGTGATACAGTGTGCTCATTTGCATGTCATTTCCCAGAATACCTTGCTGCAGTGGAAGCATTGTATGCCATGAGATAATGGTGACAAGCAGGGTTGCAGACCTGTCTGAGACGTGTGAATGTGCTCACAAGTGAGATTTTGATTTGCTGTACACTGTGCGGTGGAGGGGTTTTGCCAAAAAATTTTTACCCCCCATAACTTATATAATGTCTAGAATACAATATGAATTTTTGTTAAAAGTTCATCAGGATAAAGCGGTCTCTTAATTCTAAAATCTTCATAAGGATTCTTAATTCCAACTCGATGATGTGATCACTGGCTAATGGATCCAGCAACTGTTCAGGATCCAGTAACTGCAATTTTTGGAAGAAATACACCAAGTATGATACAATAAATCACTCATTATTTTTAGACAGGTACTGCACTATGCGCATTACTGATTGCCTGCCGTGGCCCTCCCTCCATCATTTCCTGTGGTCCACGGACCAAGAAAGATTACCTCCAGATTCAGTGTCTTTGCAGCACCAAGTATTAAAGATACTATTCACCAACAGCATCACTAACAAACAGGATCCCACTATTTATTATTATTATTATTATTATTCATTTATAAGGTGGCAACCTATTCTGCAGTGCAGTACAAAAGGTTAGAAAAACTATCAACCCGAACATGTCAAATATTTCATTACAATTAACAAAATGCTGGTACAATAAGTTGTAAGGTTCCACCTCAAGGAGTGTGACTGGTCATTGTCATGTTTACGGCCACCTGAAGTCTTGTACGTTCAAATATATCAAAATGAAATTCTAAAAATTCTGAAACCACTTGGAGGTTAAAACATAAAATCCCCGGGATGCGAAATCGGTTCTGGAGCCGCCAATCATCAAGTTTCACCTTCGCAGAACAGCTCGTTTCTAAATGCAATCAGCTACTTACAGCCAAAGAAAATGTTCAAACCGCTTTCCAGATTTATTTTGCTGGGTGGACGAGGCGGGAGTTACTCTGCTACTAGCGATCAAAAGAAACATTGGAATTACTACAAACAAATGGCAATAAATGCCCCCTCAGTATATTAATCACAATAAATGGTTTTCACAGCTGATTAAACGCCTCTTCATCATCCTGGTACCCAACAGCTACTCGGGCTATTGCGAGCCTCTGATATGTGGCCAGATATGTCATTTCTTGTTATTTTATAATAAAAGGTCTGCAGTGATGACGCTTTCCCCAAGGCCATGTACGCTTAATGCTGCACCACAGACATTCATCTGTGACTTTGTGAGAGTTAGAGACAAGCAAATGCAATCTGTGTAGGGATATGGTTTACTGTATCAAAGCTCCCACCTAACAGATACTGTCCACATGCTGTGCACATTTATACAAACAAGACGGCGAAAAGAATAGAACCGGACTGAAAATGTAGCGTAACTGTTACAGCATGAAATATGATTACAAACTGAAGCTCAACCACTGGTTGTCCAAAGAGGCCAGCCCTGTGTCGGGCTTCAGCAAAGGGTAACAATTACAATAAAGAACTTCACACTTTTCGGTCCACATTATTACCCACCCAATCACCCAGAAAAATACAACGTTGCACACAAGCTTAAAAAGGCATCCCTGTGTGGAGCAAACGACTGATAAAAGGATAAGACTATTAGCCCAGGCAGCCGTCCAATGAATATCAAAGGATTAGATATCAAAAGGCCGAAGCAATGGTGCACAGTCACAACAGTACATGCAGCACCGGGGCAGAGCCAATCAGCAGCGTGCCACTTATCCGAAAAGTATATTTTGAAGTCGATGGGAGGAGACACAATAAAAAATGTAGTCTCCTTATTTTTATATCTGTTGACTGTTACCATACATTGCTTATGACAAGATTATCTGTGGCGCTGTGTATACTACAGATGAGTACTATTTACCCATCTGATACATTTCTGCCAAATAATGTCGCCGATGAGATTTTGTTTAAGATACATATAATGTGAGGATGTTCTCACTGACACCATTGTGTTGATATTGTTGTGTAATTATCATTTAAATACAATATATTAGAGTTTTGTTGCAATTTCATTGTGGATTTCCCCCAAAAATGTGTGATGACAATCACTGATACCAAATGACTAATAAAAGAAGTAACAGAGAAAACAAAAACCTGCGATTTCCCCCCCAACTAACATCTTGCATTTGATTTTATTTGTTACGTATATGTGTCATATTGGCAGAATCAAAGAAAGGTTTTTCTCCCATCCAACGGCTCTGGTTCGGACTTGGACAGAAGGACATTACTGTATAAAGAAAATTTGTTGTATTTAAAGAATATAATGGGACCTTCCAAATCTCAACTAGCCCGTAGTAAAATTATATATTGTCAACACTTGTGTTGTTCAAGTCAGGCTTTTGATCTTAAATTATATTTCAATTATAGACAATACCTTTTTTTTTTACTTGGACTAACATAATATGTATTAAACCAACTACACTGTGCCTACATTTGAAAATCCATTACGCATATCTTGCATTGGAAATGGTACTGGAGTCGCCTGAATTCTCCCACCTTACTATAAAGGGGTATTATTTTCCCTCAATGCATGTTGATCGATGGGACAGAGGCTTTTCCCAGAAGATCTCTTCATCCCCTTGTTAAGACAAGGACTTCTTCCGAGCTCATGGTTCTTCATGCCGAGACACTTCCAAATGGAGATGAATGGTGATTGAAGCCACACCACACAGTCAGCATTTCATTCATCCTGGCAAACATTTTTCACTCTCGTCTTTTCATCACTTTCGCTCTTTTGTCATCAGCCGCAAAGTCGAAGAAACAATTTTATAGCAGCACGACAAACAAAGCTATGTTTTCAGTCAACTGAGGATTTATCACAGATGTTGAACAAATTTGCTTTCCATTCATGATATCCCATATGAAAAAGCCCCCATCTCATACAGACAAAACAAGCAATGCGATTCCTCATACCCACACTCAAGAATCACCCGATGACAGGTCCCTGTTGGACCTGAAACGTTGAACTTTCGACTGTCCCTGAAATAAATTAGAATGTCTTCTACAAGACTGTTGAGCAGAGCTCTACTTTACCTTTTTCTGGGGGGTTTCTCAGTTTTTCACTTTGTTTACCTCTGTGAGACTTCTTTTCCCCATTTTCCCCCATGTTTTTTATGTTCCCACGGTTTTGTTGGATTTTGTTTTAAATATAACTTTAATAAAAAAGTTAATTTATATTTCATGCTTATTCAGCTATTAGCAAATAGTGTTGAAGCAACACCCCATAATCAAATGTCTATTTTCTTTCCAATTAAAACATATTTGGGTACTGGAAATATCAACATCACTCTTAACCCATTGCACATGCATTTCCTTGCATAGCCTTCCAGGCAATCTACCGATGCACATACAGTGGCGAAAAAACATTTGTGAACCCCTTAGGATTTTCACACCTAAAATGTTATTACATCTTAATCTAAGTCCTAAAAATAAAGATAATCCGATCACACAAAGGATACAAAAACATGATACTTTTCAACATTTATTTATCCACAAATTATTCAACATTCAATATCCATGTGTGAAAAAGTATGTGAACTTTTAGATTAGGTGGCACACCCTTGAGCAGCAATTACTTCAACTAAGCATTTCCTGTAACTGCTCGTCTGTCTCTCACATCGGTTTTGATGAATTTTGGCCCATTCCTCCCTACAGAACTACAACTCATGACCCACTTTCAGTTCAGCTTCAGCTCACGGATGGATGGCCCGACATTCTCCTCTAGAATCTTCTGATACAATGAAGAATTCATGGTTGTGTCAATGATGGAAAGATGTCCAGGTCCTGAGACAGCAAAGCAACCCCAAACCATCACACTCCCACCACCATGTTTGACAGTTAGGATGAGGTTCTTCTGTTCTAACGCAGTTTTTGGTTTTCGTCAAACATAACATTGAGGCCAAAAAGTCAGAACTTTGACTCATCTGTCCCGAAAACATTGTTCCAGAAGTCTTGTGGGTCATCTATGTGCTTTTTGGCGAACGTCAGATGGGCAGCAATGCTCTTTTTAGAGAGCAGTGGTTCCCTCTTTGCTATCCTTTCATGAACACCATTCTTGTTCAGTCTTTTTCTTATAGTTGAGTCATGAACATTCACATTAGCCAAGGTGAGAGTGGCCTGCAGATCCTTGGATGTTACTCTGGGGTTCTTTGTGACGTCCTGGATAATTTGCCAGTTTGTTCTTGGAGAGATTTTTGGTAGGACAACCACTCCTGGGTAGAGTGACTGTGGTCTTGAACTTTCCCCATTTGTAAACTAGAAATGAGATAGAGAGAGAACCCAAATATAGCACTCAAGTTCACCCTCTGGTGATTAATGTAATAATTAAAACATAATCTTTATTAATCTGCAACAAATAAAATAAAGGGTGTTAAAACAAACGACGACCTGAAGGTGTTCAGATCCCAATGCTGAAAGCCATATAGGCTCAGGATCCTAAATAATAGTGTGTATTAGGTCAATCCTGATGACACACTATACAACAGTCCTTGTAAGGATCTGTATAAGGAACGAATCGTACAGGGAGTACTCTAAGGTAAGTATTAAAAACTGCAAATCACTAGGGGCAGATAAATGCATAAACCAGATTATTTGTTGCAGATTAATAAAGATTATGTTTTAAGTATTACATTAATCACCAGAGTTTGAACTTGAGTGCTATATTTGGGTTCTCTCCCTATCTTATTTCTACCATTGCCTATACCCGAAAGCACCGTTCACCAATACTCACATTGTGGCAGTAGCAGGGGCTCCCTTATTGCTCTACCAGGGTTTCACTTACTTTTGCACCCTAACTATTAATCACTCATTGTTTGTCTAATTCATACATAATTTTATTTTAAAAGGCATGGAACTGGTTAATATAAACTCTATTGGATATTTAACAAAAGACTGGTTTTACTTCAAGAAGGTTATCATAAAAAAGCTATGGAATTTCCGTAATTATCATTGGGCGCCACAAACATTTTCTCGCCACTGTATATGGTTCCTCCTACTAAAACATGATCCGCCGTGCCACTCACCGAGCCAGTAATACCATGTGGTAAATAAAAAATGGGTAGAAAATATGTATTTGTTGTCAGGGTTGAAATGTTTCGATTTAAATAAAATAGGACAGGAAATACACTTCTGTTAAGCAGCCAAGATGTTTTAACGCTTATGTATACCAGGGGTATCCAGAGCACTCCGAAGACAGACAAAAGGACACAGTGTTACAGTAGTATCTAAAGCACAGAAGAAAGAATAGATCTATAGCGTGCAATAACTCCAACCAAAGAGGAAACCAAATCAAAATGTAAAAGAATGCAGGAAACATGTACAATCTTCTTCAATTGTCTCTGTGGCTGCACAGGGCATGGAAATAACACATCTCTGACATGTATTTTTTCCATCCATTTCTGTTAATAGTATGTAGAAATAAAAAAAATTCTTAAAGTCTCCTGAAAAGAAACTACTAATCACGTGATGACATCCCGGTCAGTGGGACCGTGTTATGGCTGGGGACGGTCTCTACCACAGCATCAACTGGATTGCTGATAGGTATCCCAGCTTGACAAGTACATTTCTCGCCATGCTCTGCTGCACATTCTCTCCAAGAAATGAGCCATCTGTGGATTCCTCATGTCTTCTCAAGTGGGCTAATTTGGCATTGTATCTCTTCCATGGGCTTCAGACTGATACAACAGCTGCCTGATTCAGATACATACTTCACACTCTGATATGCCCTGTCTGAGATGAGAAATGGCACCGCTACCCGATTCTACAGAGGGACCCCGCAGAAGACGGGTCAAGAACAGAGTCTTCAGAAGGGTAGCAGTAACCCAGCTGGGGTACGGCAAGTATACTAGGGATATATTCTTATAGTAAGGTGTATGAGGAGCCCTGTGGTAATGGCATTTGCTTTGCACGTGACAGGCGTCTGTTGGAGCCACTGCCACTTTAATGTCATTCTGGACAAGTCACCATATCAACACTTGTATTACCACTATAATTTATTTATAAGGCGCCAACATATTCCAGAGCGCAGTGCAATAGGGCTATGGAGTGGCGGATTTCCCATTAGGCCTGGGCCTAGGGCGGCAAAATTGCCACGCTCTCAGGCCTGATGCGAAGGCACTTACATGTGGCGGCCGCCCTCCTTGCTGCCGCCCCTCCTCCCGAATCACAGCGTCAGAGGACGTCGAGGACGTCTCGTTGCCATGGCAACGTGACACTGCACCGTTAAATGACATCATCACGTTGCGTTACCATGGCACCGTGCGACATCACATTGGTGACGTCTGCGACATCATTGGACGCTGTGATTCGGAAAGGAAAAGGAGGGCGGCAGCAAGGAGCCGGCGGCCATATGTAAGTGCCTAAGAGCGGCGGATCCTGAAATCCGCAGCTGGGGGTGTGAAAGAACTAATGATTTACTTAACAATACTGGTAGAGTATGCTTCAAATCTAGAAGATACTGTAAGACCTGTGGGGCACCGATTAATTGTACCTGCTACTATTGTACTGTGTAAAGCTCTTTAAATACTACATACTAAATGAAAAATAATTGTTTTTCTGGGCTGTTTTGAGAAGTTACTCTAAAACTTTCAAGATGGCGGTGTTGGCTGGAATCTTGGCTTGAGCGTTTCCAAGGCGATGTTAGTTGCAGCCATTAAACCTTTCCTGTTAGCTGTAGTAATTAAATCTTTCCTTGAAACGGATATTTAAAATGTTTAAAAAAAAGGGCTTGTACTGTACTGTACAAATGTGACATGGGGAGTTTCAGTGTAGCATATTTAATACAAAAAAATAATATTTGGAAGAGACCGTTACTTCGAATCCCTCAGTACTTGCAGGGGCCTGAATTAACTGCTATTACACAGCACGTCTCGAACGGAAAGGGTTAGAAAAAGAGCCCATAAAAAGTGGAAAGTCAGGCATAGCCGAGGACACAAGGAGCCATTGAAAAGGTGGCTGTCTCCTGGAATGAAACGTTCATAGCAAGAACATCTGCAAGTAAACATCAGTATAAGTAATTTACTGTGAAACTGTGAAAATATAAATACCACATGTTTGTCTTCAGACCCAAAAAGCTCAATCATCTTAACCCAGATCTGACCATTTGCAAACTAAATCAAGTGATTATTTCAGCTTCTTATTAAAAGAAAAAGTAACATTCAAACTCTGCTATAAAACAGTTAAAGTGATGTGTGTGTGTGTGTGTGTGTGTGTGTGTGTGTGTGTGTGTGTGTGTGTGTGTGTGTATATATATATATATATATATATATATATATATATATATATATATATATATATATATATATATATATATATATATATATATATATATATATATACTAAAAGGTTCCAGCTGCAAGATATTAAAACCTTTTTGTCTAATATATTATATCCCAATATATTTACTAGTAAAATAATTATAGTAATTGCAAATAAACCTCTGGACAGTTTCTCTCACAGGATGTTGTTAATTGTTACCCTGGGAAAATAAAGTAATTAGACAAAGTTTCAATAAATTAGCCTCACTATAACTGTTAGTACTATCACAAAATGTACTTGAAGTCTATTTTCATGGAGCAGAATCCACAAACAAAGGTTACGCACACAGGGCCTATTTGGACTCCATGCATTCTTGAAACCGGGTATTAGAGCTCAATCTGGCGTTAACTGCTATTGACTTGATGGAGTTCCAACACCGCTTATCAGAGCTTAGTTTATCTCCCCACTGGTGGCTTGAAAATGCCCATTGTGTGAGGTTTTTTGCTCCTTTGAGTTCAATGGGTTAAACCTTCAAAAACAAACATGCCAAAGCTTAGTTCTCATCAGGAAAGGCTCTTCGACATGCGACATGCGGCCTACAAACGACCTTGCACGGTCTGTCCGACTCATTTTAATGCAGTTGCTCAGGCAGTTAAGTTCATTTTTATTGATTTTTTTAAACAGAAACTCGCTACAAAAGAAGTTACGGTGATACAAATATAAAGTGCAGATGTCATACATTCTTACAAAGTGTTGCAGTATATCGTTACGTCTTTAGACGTATATATAACATGATGTTACTTTACACTTCTGACGCTTGAACTTGCAAGTTATTTCAAATGCGGCCATTTGGAACATTAGTTGAAGAGCACGGTTTTAGGGGTGGAACCAGGCGTGTAAACAAAAAAGAAGTATTGGAACATGCAGCACTTATCATCTGATACCTGACTCCAAAAGTCACCCACTACTCCTCCTCTTCCTCTCTCACTCCCTCTCCACCACCTCCCTACCTGACTTCGGCGGTCTGCGGTGAAACAGGACAGCAGAGAAGGATGACAGCAAGTGGCTGCAGGAGAAAAGGACAGAGGATGAGGACATCAGGCAGCAGGAGAAAAGAGGGCAGAGAATGGCAGGAGCAGAGGAAGATGGCGGTGGGAGAAGAGGACTGAGGATCGCAGGAGCAGAGCAAGATGACACAGGAGGATGGCCATGGAGGAGCTAGTTAGTGGCAGACACCAGAAATCAGTGAAGACTTTTGGGTCAGACTGCTGGGCAAGGCTCCTCCCCAGCGGTCTTCTTTTGTCATCCTGCTCCACTCCCGCGGTCCTCAGTTCTCTTCTCCTGACACCACCAGAAGTCCTTCTCCTCTGCCGCCCTACTCCACTCCTGCCATCCTCCTCCTCTCCCGCCACCACATGAAGTCCTCCTCCTCTGCTGCTTCCGCCGCCCCCCCAATATGTGCCGTCCTAGGCGACCACCTAAGTCGCTTAGTGGTAGCACCAGCCCTGTGTGGTACTGTAAGGGTTAACTCCCTTTGCAAGGATCAGGAGACTACACTGGTGTCTGATTTCATAACTGAGCTGGGAGGTGTGTAGAATGCACTCCTGATTGGCAACTTCCTGTCTCTTATCCCTGCTCAGAGACAGGGAGGAACTGTTTTTCCTCAGAGAGAAGGGAAGTGAAATTTCTCCCAACCAGGATGGACCCTGGTTGTTCTGGATCCTAGGACTGCAGGAAGCAGGCCTGCGGGGTCCAGCTGGGTGCTCCCACCCAGGATAAAGATTACTATAGACTGAATACAGCCTGCTCCCTGGAGCTGACATTCCTGGCTTGCAGAATGAGCTACATGGGGACCCTTTGAAGGAATCCCTGCCACATATTAAATAAGAACTAAAACGATACTGCTGTGCCTAAAGACTGTTTTGTTTTTATATAATAGGACAAGTTTTGGGGCTGGCAACCACCTTAGCTGGCAGCCCGTTAGATAGGGCTGAAGTAGTAAGTTAGTTTCCCTAAAGGGGATAGGTGTTTGTTTTATGATTTATGTTTTGCCTTAAAGGGGCTGAAGCCCAAATGCTTTAGTTGTTTTTGCGGAGAATAAAACCACTCATTATTATGGTTTACCTAGAAATGCATGTGTGGACTCGTATCTGACCTCGCCTACAGGCTGATCCGTCACAGACACGCATTAATATCTTCATCCCTCAATACAATACAATGTTGACCACTTCAACACTACTGATGTGGAAATGTTTCCCTACATGTAACACATTAGTATCGCAGACTAAAATGCTACAATATCAATTCAAACTCTTCAATTCTAATGAATTGAAGTACACTAAATGTCCCATCTGCAAGTCACACGATGCCAAAATAAAACCACACTGATCATAAATAGTTAAAAAAGAAAAACTAGTTGACATCAAACTGAATTCCCAGTTTTATAAATGATCCGTTTTTCGCTGTCACAGCATTCTCCAGCCAGACTGAAACCATCACCAGAAGTTCCACAATTTGAAACATCAGCGAGCTCCAAAAATCGTAAACTACAAAAATGTGCACTTCACCACTTCAAAGCTCACTCGTACTGCGACCATTGCTTTTATACATGGAAGAGCTCTTCCTTTTTCTAATCTAGGCAGCAAATGGACAGCCAGCAACCACAATTGCTTACCTTCAATTAACATTGGTTAACAACGCTGTCTTTGAACCCCTTCTCTGCCAGAGGGCCTGTGGTGCAACGCTTTCAGACCCCACTAGGGGTTAATTATATGGATCGTAGATGATAATTACTCACTTCATCCCTCCTCCCCATTAATGAATGCTCCTTATATTAAGATGTCTAAGATGGGTTTGCATCTTAACATCCTAACGCAGGGGTGGCCAACTCCGGTCCTCAAGGGCCAGGTTTGAAGGATATCCTAGCTTCAGCACAGGTGGCTCCATCCGTGGCTCGGGCCTTATGAATGAGCCACCTGTGCTGAAGCCAGGATATCCTTAAAACCTGAGCAGTTGGAGGCCCTTGAGGACTGGAATCGGCCACCCCTGTCTTTACACAATGTGCAACAATTTTCACCAGTAAGAACCCAATTTCACTGAGTTATCCAACGTGAAATTTAAATTGATCATGAATAAGCAATGTTGCAACCGACACGTTTTTCTATAGGGGATGAGTTTCTGGATGGTATCGCTTATTAAAAAAATAAATAAATGAAAAAGCACTCTACCCCCATCGAGTCTCTTAGGAATGTCTATATAACTGAACAATGAGCCGCCCTTTGATAAGGAAGGATGGCCGTTTTATTGTGCTACATGCCAACTTCACGTGATGCAGGGTGACTGCTCAACTAGGGAAGATGTTAAGCATGTCCCAAGTTTTAGATCCAGGGCTAATAAACCCGAGCGCTCTGTTTAAATATGCTGCAAGCAAATGTAAACATCTGGATAGAGTTTTCATTGTCCATGGCAGAATTGCTGGCATACCTGGGCCACTTGCAAAAGCATTCCGTACGATTTGGTTTTTCTTGGATCCGTTGCATCAATCCATGAATACGTGCAAAAAAAATAATAATGTCAAAACGCCCATAACATCTTTCAGTGCTGGAGATACTGTACGAATATTACATTGAAATAGGTTCATCCGAAAATTCAGCGGCTAAGTGTGATGGTACTAGGGGCCGACAGCACCACTGCGTTTTCTATTGACTCACACAATTCGATTCTCCATCAAAAAGACAAGGATATTTATTTTAGAGACAGTATAATCTATTTGGTATCATTATTTTTAAAGCACGATTCTAGACGCTTTTTCCCCAGTGTGCCAATGTAGAATTATATTACAAATCAGGCACAGTAATAGTACTTCCCCTTTTACAAGTCACCTTGACCGCTGAGAAAACGATATGTATTATATGTAAAATGATTGCGTTGTTCTCCATTTAGTGTTTTGAACAGCAGGCTATATACCAAGCATGTCCATGGCCCAGAGGATTACTGTATGGAATTCACTTTCCCTGTTCTCTGCTTACAATTAAAGTCTCCTCCAGTCCAGTTTGTTCTTTATTGACTGATAATACAGGAAGCAAAGTTAATTAGAATAGAACTTGTGGAGTTACGAGGAGTGGCTGATCAATTACAATATGTGTGATCTACAGCAATCAACAAGACACTGTATATGGTTTTTGTTTTTTCAATTAAGAGTGTTATGTTTTTATACAAACTACTTCATTGGAAGGTGACAGGAGGTAAAGATGGATTTTCTTAATTACTTTTAACACCTTTACCACTGTATGGGCTTGTATAGCTTTGGTGTGGCAAGTCCCTTAGGCATTACTAGTATTAATATTGAGAGAGAGAGTTTATTAGACGGTGTAATGTGTTTAACGCTTCCTTTTTAGTGAGCAGCGATGTTTGAAAGTGTTTATTCTCTGCTGCCATGGAGCTCATTTGAAGACTGTTCTCTTAACCCCTTTGCTGCGTGAACCCTGCACTGCACTACCCCCACTGCACTACCTCCACTGCATAGAACTACCCCCACTTCACTGTACTACCCAGAACTACCCCTACTGCACTACCCCAACTGCATAGAACTACCCTCACTGAACTGCACTAACCCCACTGCATAGCACTACCCCCACTGAATTGCATTCCCCCACTGCACTGCATTCCCCCGCTGCACTACCCATCACTGCACTGCCCCCACTACATAGAACTGCCCCCACTGCATAGAACTGCCCCCCACTGCATAGAACTGCCCCACTGCATTGCAGGGCCCTCAAGAAACAAAGGTGTTAAGCAGTGCATGCACTGAGCTGCAACATGGTCTTGCGCCTTCAATTAAGCTACAATCCTTCAGCCCCCACGTCATGGGGCCTGGCATTCCAGGGGTGCTTATTTTCTAGGGGAGAGCACGCCGAGAATGTAATCTGGCACGTAGGGTGATAGAAGAGGAGGAATATGGTGAATATAGTGAATAAGGTTGAAAATGAAGTGTCCACGGAGTTCAGCGTTTTGTTTAACTGAGTCACTGTTGGACAAAATCCCAATATTACACCGAAACTGCGATTCTTCACTGGGCGAGATTCTTATATTTGTAACCCGCCTTGCCCGGCATCCTAAAGAGATTACATCAAATGTCTCATTAATTGGCTTACTCATTCTCTACTACCTTCTCAGGATGCTGGATTCGCGCAGGCTGGGCGTTGGCTAACCCTCTATAGCCACAGTGACATATTTATTTTAGGCTGCAACGTGAATTTCATGTTGTACAAATTCTCTCCCAGTTGGGTAAACTTTTGATGATGGTGGATCACAATCAGAATTAGGCACGTGGTTTATACATGAGCATGTAAAAAGACCCTTGGAATTACATGAAGGAGTTGAATATACAGTAAATGAACCATTACACGTGACAATGGATAACAAAATAATATAACTTGGTCTTCTGTATTTCTTACAAGTGTCTCATGTATAATACATTATATTTAGACACCAAGTCCATGCCTACCACTGATGTTGGCCAAACACAAACTCCACTCAGGTTCCATGTAGCAACTTTGACTTATGACGAGGTTCTTCCCAGCTTCATGAGAATTCAGTGATTCACGTACAAACAAAAAGCAGGCGCATCGCTGTGGCCAGGATGAAGCAGCCATTTAAAACCTGACATGAATATGCATTTGATTGTTCTTTTTTGGGTATGGTTCAACGAGTACAAGGATGACACAGCTATTTGTTGTATATGTTTGCAAAACATATTTTTTGTCATAAGTAAAAGCTAGACGATTGGTATAAAAAAATAATAATAATCTATAGACAGATATCAAATGAATTATATCAAGTACTGTATATTAAAGATGCCCATATCACCGGCTGATAACGGCACACATTAGCATTTGCAACTGTTAGGAAAGTTTACATTATCTTGCTAGCCAAAGATATTGAACCCTAGCCTTACCGGTGTTGATCACTGGCCCAACTCCTCTCTTGCTGACCCCATGCAGGTCTGCATTATATTCCCATTACATGACTATAATTACAGTTATAAATAGGGGGAGGGGGATGGGGGGGGGGAGTATATTAGTATCTTGGAGCAGAGCTATTATTTCACCCACCAGATCCTGAATGGCATTTTTTGTCCAGCCCAAAACAAGCAGATGCGCATGGTTTTTGATGCCAAAAGAAGAAAATTAGCAACAGCTGGGATTTTGTTTTTGCTTTCTTGCAAAATCATATGTGAAAAAGCTGAATTTACATGACTTCCAGAAACTGGCTGTTTCGCAATAACCTTGGCAGCACTGGCTGCACAACCCGTCTTTAACAAAAGCTTCACAAAAAGATTTTTCTTTAAAAAACAAAAAATCTGTTCACATTTAAGCAATGACTCGGTAACCAAGGGAATGAGATGTTCAACAAAAATTCCCATATCCAAGCAATTGGATATTTGTATCCTTGATTCACCCCACTCCTCCCATCCCCACCTGAAAGAAACACATCAGGCCTAAAATGCAAGTTCTCACGAAACTCTGCGTCTTTGGGGGGACATCTCATGAAAATTGGCCCATCAACCTCAAAAACGGTCATAGCTCGGCCTCTAGCAAGGATAAGAGCCAAACAATGATTAAGAACATAAATTGAAACAAATTGATCAAATTGAAGCAGTTGTGAGATCACAAGGAAATCTTTGGCGCGAATGTGTGTTGAACTGCCTACCGCTTTCCTATTAAATCTCACATTTCATTCATTATTTGGAGGTGCACATTGGGTGACCTCTTCCACACAGGTTTCAAGGAAAAGCTCTTGGCTTATTTGGATCTGTCACCGGGGTCTTATCAGGAATCAGAATCGTTATAAAATCAGTGCCCAATTGTCCTTGTGTGGTGGAGGTTACACATTTTGTATCTGAAAAGAATGAATATAAAAATGTAAAGATTACAACAGCAGCATTTGAAAGAAATGCAGCCTCGTAGCCAAAGGGTATTTCCACATACAACAATCCATTTCAGCCCAGTATCAATAAGAGCGTCAGGATTAACCCGAATGCAATATGGCCCAAAGATAACTACTCGCATAAAAACGCTGTAATAATCTGATCAAATCACATTTCGCGTGGATCTATTAATGAACTGTTGCCATTCCATTCCCTTAGGATATATGCAAGATCTACATTTATTATAGATTAAAAGGGGCCGTCCGACCTATCACAAAAGTGAATTAAGGACAGGGGTTTGGCAAATTAGCTCATCACTAAAAGACATTACAGAGTCATTAACAGTGTTAGCGTAGCTCTGTTCTTCTGTTTACAAAGTAATTATGGTGCCATCCAGGGAGACATACTGTAAGTAGCAGAAAGGCCTGGTTATAATGTTCCTGACAAAATGCAATTTATATTCATTTTTCACAAGACAGAAATAAGTAAGGCAATTACTTTAACGGCGATTGAATCTTTCCGAGAAAGCGGATTACCCTGGTCAGTTTTTAATGTCCCATTTTTTCATTCCACCGCAATGTCAAACTGCCCTGTTAATTCACCCTCAGGTATATCATTATAATAACCCTCCACGGAAAATAATAAACCTATGAATTCACTTCTTAGACTATTTCCAATTGGTATTGTCCATTCTGCATTATATTAAGTGTTCCCTTGCTTTATGTTAACACTCTATATGAAACAAATGACAAGTCCTAGTATACAGAGTCCCAATGCACCTGTCTTTATATGCAGTGTACAAACTGACCTGCGAAACCCTGAGCTTCCCTCAATGTCACCCAAAGTCTCCTGACACTGAATGGGGTAAACTACTAACAGAATAGTAAAATGATCCTTGCTCCTCAGAAAGACCAGCCATGCAGCCTGTGCCCAGCCTGGTTCCTATATATAGAAAAGATATGCTGCAAGACATGAAGGTCAACGCTGAATTCACTCAAGCAGTTTTTGATGGACATTTCTTCCAGGAGGCATTAGACACATTCTGCGACTTCCCCTTGCCACAGGGGTCATGGACCGTTCATTCGTTTTGACATAGAACTCAGCCAGGCAATGTTCACATACCTCAATAATCCTGTCCTGGATTTGAAGTCCTCCTTCTTGGGCAGCAGGGCCACTGTCAACTATTTTAGACACAAAAATTCCTTCGCTGGATGGCCCATCCTGATTGTCCTACAAAAAATAATATATACATATATATGTATTTATAGGTAAAGATATAAAATATATATCTTTTTATAGATTTCTGACTTTACTATTGGTTTGTCTGTTCTTGGTATGGGGAGTTTTGTGCACTAATGCTGTTCAGTGTTTTGTCCGTTCGTGGCTCTACCCAGAATCCTTTGCATGCATTATGAGGTGTGCTGATTATTATGGTAAATGCTAGTAAACTTTCAAGTAGCACGTTCCTTACAGGTAACAACAGGGAGTTAATTACAGAATCGTTTCATAGTGGTTTAACTGTTTACATTGCGGTGACTAACACCATGAGACAAGCCAAGTTCTCTACAATAATGCCTAATGTGAAATATATCTGAAGCTGTTGGGTCTGTTTATTGCAACGTTCGAGTCCCAGGACATATCTGAAGATGTGATGTCCATGTACCTTTCCAGGTGACACATTTTAATCAAGCCATCAGTGCATTGTTTTAAACAACAAAGTAGACACTTTTACCGTTTCACTGCTGAAGGAGAACAGCGAAACATTGTTCTGCACACTAACCAGGTTAATATGTGATGTTATTAAAAAAACACAGTGAGGACAAAATCCCAGACTCGGTTACGGTCTGGGAAATACTCAAATACTCTAAACAATGACAATATTGCTGCATGGTCATAACACAGGGCATCCTGTACTGCAGGGGTTCTGCATTTAACATCCCCAACAGGTCTGGTTTTAAGGATATACGAGCTTCAGCACAGGTGGCACAATCAGTGGCTCAGTCTTCGACTGAGCCACTTGTGCTGAAGCTGGGATACCCTTAAAAACTGGCCTGTTGGGGGGTTGTTGAGGACTAGAGTGGAGCGCCACTGATGTAGTGGACTGCTAGTGGCTTCAATCCCTGTAGAACTCATTATTTAAGTTATTTTGTAACTGTCAAAATCATATCCATGCACATTATTCCAAACAATGTTGACACAATGAATCAAGTGAACCCAGCCATGGAGATGTCTCAGACCGTCCGCCTGCAGTTGTCTAGTCTTGAAACATCACTACATACCACTGAGCCAGCTATGACAATTATGTGCCGTGGAATCTATACTGTGCAGTTACTCCTAACGTGGTTATTGGCGTTTTTGCATACTACACCCAAACATTCCTACGGCAGCAGCAAAGTACCCTTTCCAACTAGGAAAGTCGGCTCTCCGGACAGAGCTGGGCTGTTCTACACCTGAAGTGGCCGATTTCTCTGTTTGACTTGTCTCACCTGCAATAAAGCAGGTTGCCAAATGTCCTACATGATTTACTCCCACTCTGGGACGTTTAACTCCTACCGGAAGAGGCCTGCAGTACACTGCAATTTTATATCAACAGGCATAAATGGATTTCTAGTCAAATACATTATATCCGTCATCATACATTAAAGCAAAATAAGTAGTGATTTTAGCACCTTGTTTTTTCAGTAAAAAAGAAAAAAAAAAATATATATATATATATATATATATATATATATATATATATATATATTACACACATACATACATATATTTATCACACATACATATATATATACACACACACACACACACACACAAGCCATTACACACCAATAGGTAAAAACAATTAGATAATCTATACATCAAGATCCCAAGCCAGCCCCTTCGACACTAAACTGACATTAAGTGAATCATATAATATGGCTTTTCTAGCATCAATTGGTACTTTGTATCAAGAAGATAGCAAACTGGACAGTGTTTTTAAAGAAGCAATCGAAGCGGCACTTTAAATATACATATATATAAAATACGGTGGAGATTTCTGGTTGCCTTTTTCACCCACCATAACTTAAAATGTATGTATGTATGTATGTATGTATGTATGTATGTATGTATGTATGTATGTATGTATGTATATATATATATATATATATATATATATATATATATATATATATATATATATATATATCACATGCTGTGCTTAAAAGCTGTGTGAACAGCAGAGCATTTGCTTATAAGGGTTCCATGTAAAAATTGATTTCAGGCAAAAGGTGACACATTGTGGGGACAATTTGCATGTCATTTCCCAGAATCCCTTGCTGCAGTGGACGCGTGATCCTGTTTATCAGGGTTCACTAAATGGCCGCCTTTCAGTTTCAATCAATCCTTCAGTCAGTGTAACTCAGCAGCTACAATGCATTCTTATATTACTAAGGTGACATCATCTACTGTTACAGTTTGCAGCTCAAACTGCTGGGAATATTGGCAACAAATTATCACAAACAGGAAAGTGTTACAAAGATCTTGCACTGCTGGGGAGGTGGGCTAACGCCTGCTATAGAAATCAAAGGATGCTCAGTATATTAGAACTAATTAAAAACGGCATTAAGAGTTGAAATAAAAATAATAATGGAGTAAAAAAAATAAGTATTATCTAATACTACAAAAGTGAGATTTTTTTTTAAAAGCACGTATAATATTGCATGGATTGCTCCTTTAAAATGCTTTAGGAGCAGTTACTTGAGTTGTCTGCTATCAACTATTTTTTGCGTGCCTTGCTGTCATTTCCTTTATTAAATAAATTGGCCACATCCAAGTCTGCCTAAGGCTGTGTCCATACAGCCGAAGACCACGCGCAGGCGTGCGCACGAGTGACATCATCCGCGTTAAGCGGCAGTGTTTTGTGGCCAAGGTAGATGCGCCATGGGTGGGGCGTGTCCAGGAGCGTGTCTGATGTCACAGAGCTGGTTCGGCCTCATTGGGCAAACCGCTCACGTGCCCTGCCCATCGCGCCGAGGAATCAGATTGAACGATTCCTCGTGCGCCCCCTCCTGCTGTCGCACGGTCTATGGGCGCAATCATTGCCTTAAGGCAATGTGATCGCGCACGCCTCCGCGCGGTCTTCGCCAGCATGGACGCCGTCTAAGAATAATGTAGTTAGCGCATGGAACTTCCAGAAGCATTCCTTACAGAGGGGAGAATATTACAGCGAACGCATGCGTTGCATGGCGTTAATACAGTGTGGAAGACGCACTATACTCTACACACACATGGCTCAGCAACTTATTGGTTAAACTGTCCCTCATCTAGCTAATGGCGAATTGTCTGAAAATCATTAACACTTCACGTTAGTTGATAACTGGCGTGTACGGTAAACATTAAAAGAGCAGGGAATGGACACAATTACACTCATCATAACGGGTGCACGGTTAACGCCATACACCTTCTGCAGGATGAAATCGTACACACTGTGAAATGAGCACCTTCATATCCCAGAGCACACATGAAGGAAACAGTCCCCCATACAAAACAGAGATAACAATATCGATGTACAGTAACCACTGCAGTTAAAGGCAATCCCTTAATATTATACTATGGCAGGGGGTAGCCAACTCCAGTCCTCAAAAGCTACCAACGGGTCAGGTTTTCAGGGTATCCCCGCTTCAGCGCAGGTGTGCAGTCAGAGACTGAGCCATTGATAGAGCCACCTGTGCTGAAGCAGGGATATTCGGAAAACCTGAGCTGTTGGTAGCTGTTGAGGACTGGAGTTGGCTACCCCTGTCCTAGCCAGCTATGTAGGCATTGAGTCTTCTGAACAGTCCCACAGCCCTTATTGGCATATATCTGCATTGGAGTATGAGCTGTTCCTACACAGTAATTCCTTTGTTCACTTAAAGCCGCAATCCCCCCCCCCCCACCCTCCACCCCCTTTTATTTACAGGATGGGATCCGTGGGGGTCCCCAGGAAAATAACCGCGCGATTCTCAGATAGAGGAGCTCCACAATGTACCAGATACTTACTAGGGACGTTTCTGGTATGATTCCATGGTTTTAAAGGGGATTTAAATGGGCGTCCAATAGGAAGCCGCAACAGATGATATAGCGGCTTCCTATTGGCCAGAGATTTTGTCGCCATTTTGCTTCCCCTGGATGGAGATTTAAACCCGGCAACTGCAATGGTAAGTATCTTGGGAAAAGGGGGGCAGGGGGGGGGGGAGGTCTCCTGAGCTGAAAATAGCACAGTTCAAATCCAGGGGACCCTCCAAATTCCCATCCTGTAAAGTTAATGGGGGGCACAAGTAGGTGGGATTGCTGATTTAACATAATATCAGTAGCCGCAGTGTGAAAATAACAATTATAAGGAGCTGATTCTAGATCCACCAAAGGGGACAAATCGGGAGGTTTTTGGCTGAATTCACTATTGACGTCACATATAGAATCAGCCCTTAAAGGTTCAGTGATCTCCTTAGCAGTTGTTAGAAAAGACCAACAATGGTGGCCATTTTAAGAATCCCCGTAATAAAATGTTGTTCTTTTTTTTCGATCAACAATTTATCCAAAATTGAAAAGCCTGGAGGATTTCCTAATGGAACATGCACCCAAGAATAGAAATTGAAAACAAATTCAGCATAAGCCAACAGCCAACTTGGTATCTTTAATGAGTACAATGACTAAATAATGGTAAATGAGAGTAAAATTAGAATATAATTTTAAAGCAACAGTTCCACTGAGCAAAGTAAAATAAACGAGCAAACCAATTAGAGGTGTGCATTAAATCCATTACATTAATTAAATCCACACCTTTTGCACCATTTCATTTTTAGAATTCCAAGTATGATTTCACGCATATTCAAATGCTGGTTGCATAACAAATATTCTTCACAGCCCCCTGACCCCCAGGAAGAAGCCAATGCCTGGAAATTGTATAATTTTGCAACCACTGGAAGATATATAAAGTAACTCAGACATTACACAGCAGCTGTGATGTGTGATGTGCATGTTACTATCCATTATTCTTCAAAATAACTATTTAAGGTTTTCACAATAAAGATATAGATAGATACAGAGTGAACGATAGAATGTATATTAATATATATTAATATAGATATACAGGCAGTCCTCGTTTTACAACGCTTCGCTTTACAACGAATGGCTTATCCAACGCTCTTACAACGCTTTGCAAAGTTGTTTATGTGTATATAATATATATATATTATACTATATTATACTACATAATATATTATATTTTTATATTATATTATATATTATGTTATATTATATATATAATACAGTATGTACACTATATAATTTATGTGTGTGCTGCATATCTTATTGTCTACGTAAAATATTTTGTGTATTTTAGCATTAAAAATGCCTTCAGGAACGGAACCTTTCATTTAAACAGTGTTCCTATGGGAAAACGTGTTTCGCTTAACAACGTTTCGCTATCCAACGCCATTTTGAGTAACGCATTGTGTCGGGGAACTGAGGACTGCCTGTATGTATATACATAAACACACATGTATCATTCTGATAATGTATATATATATATACACAGACACACACATTATATGTATATACAGATGAAGCAGAAGCTAACGCTCACGTTAACGCTAGTGCGTTATATTAACAGTAGCGCTATATATATATATATATATATATATATATATATATATATATATATATATGTGTGTGTATGTATATATATATATACACACATACACACACACACACACGTTATTACCACTGTTAACGTGAAATAATGCACAAAATAATTTGTGCAATATTTCCTGAGCCACTGTTTTCAATAGCGCTACTGTTAAAATAACGCACTAGCGTTAACGTGAGCGGTAGCTTCTGTATATACATATAATGTGTGTGTGTGTGTATATATATACATATATATATATATTTACAGTAATACAGAACAGTTGGTCAAAGATACACTAGTTAACATATCTTTACATGCAAATTTCCCAGGATTACTCAGGCCCTTCCTCAGGCATGAAACGTAGACACACAGTCTCCCACAGAGGCAATTGTGCCCTTGGTTACTTTAGTTTCAAACATTCACCCCCATACTCAACAGGAAAAGGAAAACACATTTTAACAATTAACATACCACACACGAGCGGCCACCAATAATATTAAATCCCAAGGATCCAGATTCCCGGTGGAGAACAAGAGTCAGTGCTTTCGTTTCTTCTCCCTATAATGGACAGGTAAAAGAATTCAACATGACTGTACATTGCACAAAAAAGCTTATGTACGCTCAGTTGGATTTTCTTAAGCGCAGAGTAAACACGTATTTACCACGAGCAAACATCCAGACCAAGAGAAGCTCTTCCTAAGCAGGGCTTCTATCCTATCTCTGCCTCCCAATAACAAGATGTAGGGTCACAGAAGAGGAATGTTTGTGGTTTATGGGTTATAGCAGAATCCCTGCAATCCACAGCAGAAGAGACACGAATATATTACCCAGCATAAGCAAAAACAAAGGCACGTTATAAAAACTTGGCACAAATCAGTACGTTGACAAGAAAAGAAAAAAACAATTTCCCCCCAAAAATACATTCCTTTCTGTAATTAGCTGCAGCTGATTTGGGCCCACTTGGGGAAATCAGCACACGTTTAATATTTAGTGTTGGTAAAAAAATTGTTTTGAACCCCTTCACTGTCAGAGGGGATGGCAACGCTCAAGCAAGCTCTGTGTTAAATGTGTAACAGACCTGCCCAGCACGTAAAGGGTTATGTACAAAAATATCCTATGCTCATCTGGTGCAAAGCAAAGAATGAGTAAATACTTCTCCCCCAGTGTGTCCACAGCAAGCCTGAGCTTACAATATGTGCTGAACCCACAGCTGCCAGGCAAAAAAAAAGTGCTCACACAGACTTAGCAAAATACTACTTTGGCACAAACAAGCAGTCCTGCAGAATTAGCGTTTTTCGGCAGAGGGGTGAAAATATGGGGCATGGGCGATGCTTTGGACTTTGATTTAACAAAATGCGTGGTTCCTCTAATTTACAGTGTTAGGCTTTCACAATAAAGTTGCAGGCATAGCAAGGGGTCTGATCTAAAAAAAAAAATAGGGTGAGCTTTGTCAGTTAAGTTATGGGGAGTACAAAAAAAAGGTGACAAAGACCCTCTCAATTCTGCCAGGTACAGAAAAAGAAAAGGAGGTCATGGGTGTATTTACATGTCTTCAACAGGTCCCTGAAACCTGCTAGCAGCTTGAAAACGCAGAACTGACCAATAGCACAGCACGACTGTCTCTGAGTGGGGTTTCTGATTCTGCACTTTTTCGTAACCCTGGCTTTGCTATACATGCTGTGCATTTCAGCTGTAGTGAAACATCCATGTGTAGCCACACTTAGTGTGCTGATTTGCATGTCATTACCCAGAATGCTTTTCTGCTGCTTATCCACTGTATGATGTGACAATGGGGTGAAGCAGGTTTTGGGGGATCTGTGGATGACATGCAAAGCAAGGATTAGGGCCATAGCAGAAGCTTCATTGCAGGTTATTAGAAAATGACCATCCAAAGCCACATAGATCACTTTTCAATGGGATTTATAAATTGGTTCAATACAAGATATCACAGCTTGAAAAAAAGCCCTGATTTTTTGGAATGCTTGCAGCCCCTGAACTTCCATTCTGCAGAAATAATCTGGGTGACAAACGAGGTATTTTCTGACCGCCAGTATTTGCGGCTACAAAAGATCTGAGGGGGCAGAATTCCCATGCACATCGACCTGCCGGCAAAAGGGTTAAGACTTTGAGGGTTCGAGCATCAAACATGACAAAATATTTCAACCCCCAGTGGGGAAAACATGAGTTTCTATTTCCCAAAGTCTCCTGTCTGCAAGATCAGGACAAAATCCGGTGCAGAATAATTCCACCAGCGTTAGATAAAAAAAGAAAAAACGCTTCTTTCAAAGGGATTCACTTTGTTGGAGAAATCCGCCGCAGGCTGGAGACTTTGAGAAATAGGCCACGTGGAGTCACATTTTTCCAGGGTTGTTTGGCTAAACTGAGACACTCGCAGGCCCTGAACCAGCGTCTTGCTTGGCAAACCCCTAGAATAAATGATGAAGTGGGGGAGAGGGGCGTAGTTACAATGTCATGTGTCGGATCCCAGTTGGACCGAGATGCTAATGGAAAACACTGAACTCTGCCCACCTTAGAATAACTGCTCCAAAAAAATAAGAAATGATGGGGTTGGCACAAGTGTGTCGCACACAGAGCAGTTTTTCTTCCCTTAAAAATGAACAAATGCTGCAGTGTATAATAATACAGAATATATTTATACCAAGGGTAGCCAAGTCCAGTCCTCAAGGGCTACCAACAGGTCAGTTTTTTCAGGATATCACTGCTTCAGCACAGGTGGTTGTGTCATTCAACTGAGCCAGCTGTGCAGAAGCAGTGATATCCTGAAAACCTGACCTGTTGGTAGCCCTTGAGGGCTGGACTTGGCCACCCCTGATTATTACTGTACATTCTAGCCCCTAAAAGCTGCCAAGTGATAATAAACTAAAACTAAATTTAAAATGTCGCCCAGTTAACAGTAGATGAGTCTACAATGCATTCTCTGACAGTGAAGGGGTTAAATCGGACACTATTAAAGAGACCACTGATAAGATATTTAATGGTGATGGTGGTACCCCAGCTGACCTCTATCCCACAATATTAACTCTCAGGACATCTTCCATAATAAAAGTGGATTTGCTGAGAACACCAAGTGACAGTGGGTGCCTGCAGTGGGTTATCCATGTGGTCGTTACCATGTAAGACCTCTTGCAATTTTTTATGAGACACAATTGCATAAAACAGTGGACAGGCATACTCAGTATGGTTATATAACGCAGGTCGTGTTGACGTCCTGCATGTGAACTGCTGCTTTTAACCTCTTTGCTGTCAGAAGGGCTGTAAAAAAAAAAAAAAACACTGCAAGGAGGCTGGGTTACAGCAGGATAAGTGTTACTTGCATCACTCGGAGTGTTAAAAATCTCTTTCTGACCAGCAACAAAAGCACACAGAAACCAAAAAAGGGAGTTACTTTCTTTTTCTGCCCCCCAAAAATTAGTATTTCGTAATTCTCGTAAGAAAATATAACACATATCATTATTAATATTATTATTATACATATATAATGACATATGAAGCAACACCATTACTTCTTTGTGTAGAAATTGTCGTTTTTGCAGCCTGGTGAATTTAGAAAATAAACCCCCCTTCCACCCCTATGAGGCTTACAAAGGGTAACAGCAATAAAGGATTTTTTTTTTTTTAATTGAGCAGATAAGGCTCCTGCTCTTCTCTGTCAGGGGAGAGGTTTGAATTCCCCTTGTATTTTGTGTTGTTATTATAAGTAGACTCTCTGACACTTCTTTATAAAGCAGACCAAGCCTCCTCAGAGCAGCTAAAGGAACTAGCTGTAAATATTTGTTCTCTGCCCAGACCCCACCAGCTGGCTGAGCCTGCAGCTGACAGACATGTCTCTAGGCAAGTGAGAAAATGTGTTTTAAAATAATCCTGGCCACTTAACCAAACCCTCCAAATGAAGTTATGGGGGAAAGTAACATTATTATGTAATAAAATACTCATTTATCTGAGTAGTCCACAAGAACTCTCATACGTTGAAACAAATAACACTTTTATATGAAAATAAAAAATATCACATTTAAAAGGCAGAGTTAAAACTGGAGTTTTGAGAGTAAAATATTTTGTGTGCATTGCAAAGAAGCCTTAGTACTTCACTGGGTTGGAACATGAATAAATATTAGACACAGATATGGAAGCAATAAAAAGAGATGTGGATTTTTTTTAGGATACTATATGATATTTGTATGATCATTAGTATCACTGTGGGTAACAGTGGGTATCACTCTTTGCAACACAATGTAGGCACCTTCATTCTGCCCCAAAGTTTACATCGATTTACCCATACTTGTCATTTATGATACAACACTATTATTCTCCAAGTTCTGCTTCTAACTTGGAAAACTATTAGGTTAACCCCTTCACTGCTAGATGTAGAAAACGCTCTTGGCCAGATGTAACATCTGGGATTTTCGTAAAGTTTTTTTTTTTTCTAAAGATGATTCCCCCCCCCCCCACCCTTGATTTTGACAATTTTAGTTTCTGTTCAAGAAATAGAAATAGCCATTCCTTGGGGGCAGAGAGAAGAATGTGGCCCTATAAGAATGTGGCCCTATCTTATCTACACTTCTTAGTGTGATGTGACAGTGTTGCTTTGTAACAAGTTTTACATTAACCTCATCCCTCCTGGAGGTGCAAGACTCATGAAGTTTAAAGACACATTGAGACAATACAGCTGTGAAGCAGAACTTGAAAATGACTTGGAATAACCCCTTTACTGTGAGAGGGACAAGACTCCATGCAGTGACAGTATGCTTTGGGTCAGTACCGGGCAGGGATTAACGCCAGAAGGGGTACACAGTTCATGGTTCAGTGGTTGGTGCCAAGTATAGGGCATTATTTATAGGATATTATGTAAGGAGCGATAGAGGGGTGTGTTGGGTAAAGAAGAAACAACACGGGTCTGTGTAGGGTTCTCATGGACAGCACACCCTCCTCTGGACTTTGGATCAGCACTCACATGGTTAATGCCTTCCCTTCTGAATGGACAGCTCTTTGTCCTTAAATGGGACAGTATTTGGGGGGGATCGAAACGTTGTATTAACCCATTCACCCCTCAGTCAAACTTCATATCATATTGGCTGTGGACCTCAGGTGGATGTAAAGTTAACTCTTTCCCTCTCGGAGAGCAAGAGCTATAGAGTCCCTAGCTCCTCCCTCCTCAGACAGCATTACTTTGCATAAGAACCTGAAATGCACTTTGAGAATAAGTCCTTACCTGCTGGAAGGGCAAACTGAAGGTCACAGGATTCCAGGCTCAGGCTGAAAACACCCACAGATCTGTGGTTAACCCCTTCAGGCTGCCTTTTTCCTTACCTTGCAAGGAGAAGCCACAGTCTTGGTGAGGGAGTCCAGCCGGGCACTGTACTCCGTGAACTTCTTCTGGTACCTGAGTGCAGTCATCTGCAGCTCACTCTGCACAGCAGAGAGCTGGGACATCAAGGACTTCTCCCTCTTGTTGGACCTCACAGCCCTCTTCTTGAGCTCAGTCTCCAGCCCGGAGATCTTGGTCTGCAGGACGCCGCTCTGCGCCTTCACCGCCTTCAAGCAACTATGGTCACCCAACTTCAGCTCCTTGAAGGTCAACATGAGCCCGCAGCCCTTCTGGCAAATCCCCGCCGCCCGGTGATCGCAGGACTCCCTCATGTGCCCATCCATGTCCTTGAGGTTGAGCACCTCACTGCACCCCTTGTTCCTACACTTTGCTGGGGAGTAGTCACACATCTCTGCGTGCTCCCCTAAATTCTGGAGCTTCACCACTTTGTCGCAGCCCCTGGAGTGGTTGTCACACTTGATGTCCAGCTTGAGGATCAGGCTCTTCAGGGGCAGCACGTGGTTGAGCTCCTTGGCAGAGATCCGTTGGCATTTCACTGGGCAGCTGCCCTGCTGCACCACCCAGGGCAGGACGCACCCTGCGCAGAAGACATGCCCGCAGGGGGTAGTCAGGGGGTCTTCCAGCACCCTGTTGCACAGGTTGCATTTGAAATCCGGGTCCACCTCTCCGCTGAAGCGATCTAGTTCAAAGCCCATGTTGGTTGCCCCCTTGGAGTAGCTGTAGAGGCTCCTTGCTGGGCATTGGCAGCTCCCAGACTGGCTGGCTGCAGGCTGTCTACTGATTCACAGCAGAGCCTATGGGGGGATCCTCTACCGTATGTACTGGAGGCAGGGCGCACTGGGCGAAAGTGCTTCCAGGGAGGAGTGGCCTGGTGTAAAGACCACAGGGCACATGTTTGTATCAAGGCAAAAAAAAAAGTGGTGTCATTCTGGTGGGGCAAAAAGTGGTGTCATTCTGGTGGGGCAAAACTATTGCACCAGATTTCTTAAATAAAAAAAAGTCCTATATAGCAAAGTATGATGGCTGCACAATTTAGGAGCAAAGAACAGCACCTGGGTTGGGGAGGGGGAGGAAGGGGGGCGGTGGGCTCAGCAGCAGATTTATTAAAGGGAAATAGAACAATTGAAACCAATTGTATTTTTTGCATGCAGAAATCCTGCTGCTGTTATTTGCTCATTTTATATGAGTTGTACAGTGCGGATTTACAGTGATTTTAAAGTTGTTGCAAAGTTTTTTTTGGACAGGTTTGAGACGGTAAGGGAGAGACTTTCTAAAAAATAAATAAATAAAATACAGTGGCACTGTTAGTGTGTTCAAAATACAGTTACACTCTGTACCCTCTAGTACATTAGATTGTAAGCTCTTCGGAACAGGGACTCCTTATTCCCAATGTTACATTCCAGTCTTGAGTCATTTATCCCACATGCATTATGATATTCCCTGTAGTGTAGTGTTGTAAAAATTGTAAAGCGCTGTGTACCTGCACGGATCTGTAAAACTAAAAATATACGTACACTGTATATATCAGTTTCCTTGTGTCAAAATCCTTATGTCCCTTGTTGGCAAGCACAGAGATATAGGCAGTTAGCAGGAATTAATTACACCTGTAAATTCCACTTTGTGCATTGCTCAGGGCTGTCAATTTTAAGAAGTGTGCCAATGGAAAAACCTGTCTGGAGCCAAATTTGAGTCTCCTTTAACAAACCGCTTTGTCTAGCTCACTGGGACTGTAAATTGTATTCTGTACAGCACAGCTATACTAGTAATATCTAGCACAAGTAACTCTGTCCCGCACACATTACTCTGATATTCTCAGATGAAGCTACTAAACTTACATTTAGCATAGGGTGAACTTGATGGAGGGGTGACTTTTTTTTTTTAACCTCATCTACTATGCAAATATGTAATTATGTAAATTAGATATACTCTGAAGTGGCCTTTTGCGACGTTTTTGAACCAAAATCTCCATTGACGATAATAGGGATGTTGGTCCGAAAACAGCCTAAACAGCAGCTTTGGGGTATATTGAATTTACCTGTAAATACTTGAAGAACACTCGTGTTGATCTATTTAAAAGTTGCACGATCTGCAGCAAACCCACAACTCTGTAGGACCGATAGAACTTATTTTCTCTCAATAAACCTTGTACAACCCTCCGGCACGTCAAAGCTGAAGCATCCTGTCCCGTTGTGTGCTGTCAGGCTTGTTTGCTTTCCTTGCAGAAATTCATCTATATTATAATAAGTGACAAGGCGGCCTTTGTCTCACTCTGCCTGTACCTTCATTGAAGTGTTTAACCTTTAACTTTATCTGACACTGGTAGCAAGTATTGCCCCTGTTACACGTGACATGGTGTGTCAGTTCTATTTGATGCAGCTTTAAAATCAGGCCGCTGAAGTCAGCACGTCCTATTACAAGGGAGGCCAGCTCCAATTCTAAAGAGCCACCAACAGGTCAGGTTTTCAGGATATCCCTGCTTCAGCACAGGTGGCTCAGTCATCGACTGAGCCACTGATTGAGCCACCTGTGCTGAAGCAGGGATATCCTGAAAACCTGGCCTGTTGAGGAATGGAGCTGCCACCCCTGTCCTACTACAACCTATGCACGGCCGCTAGAAATTAGAATAGTCTGTGCAACTTTGAGTCTTTTTTCAGTATTTATCACATAACAATACAGCTTGAGCAAGAGACATTCAGAAAGCCGCCAATATTCGCTTTCCTGCAGTTTTGGTCGAACGTTACAAAGAAAAAAAAAAACACAAAAAATTTGATTAAAATTTGTGGCACCAAAAGTTCTTCCGAAACGGCACAAATTGTTAACATTTCTATATTTGACCATTTTTCAAGAGGCAAAAAAGGAGGCGTAAAATATATATATATAAAATTAAGCTTTTTCACAAGTTTGATCAAAGTTGGAAGTTGGAAGTGATCAGAAATGCGATGTCTGTTGACTTTTCAGCGTTCATCGTATTTGCTTCAAACTTTTGTATTGAAGCGGCCTTCTTCACCAAATCAAAATAGGTGATATTTGGCAAGTTCCACTTGGAAAACGTTTACACATCTCTATGGCACAATACTCTTAAACTTGACATAGAGCAGAAGAGCCACTTTTGTGTCGACCCTAATAAGGCCATGCTTATAGTGCCGCGACGTCTCTTGAACAAATCAAATTGCGGGAATCCCGCGATGCGGCCGACCGGCGAAACATAACTTTCGCCGGTGGCGAAGGGTGACGTCACCCATCATGTCGCAGTCGCCGTCACTATAGGCAAAGACTAAGAGGTGCAGTCTCCCTACTTCATTGATGTAACCTTTACATGTAATGCTGCCTAGATGTGTGTGTGTGTGTGTGTGTGTGTGTGTGTGTGTGTGTGTGTGTGTATATATATAATGAAGGATTAGTGTTTAGTTTTGCGAGTGTCCCCTCCTCAACCGCCAGCAGTGAAGGGGTTAACGATACCATTCAAAAGAAGTGGGGTTTTTTTTGCTTTTTTTGACCGTGGTGTTTGTTTTCAATAGTGACCAATGGGTTGCAGATTCTTTGACCCTAGTTTGAAAAAGAACAGAAAGTGATTTTTTGTTGTAAAAAACCCCAAAACATTTTCGTGTATGAAAAGAAGTGATAGTGTAGGTTAGTAAAAAAATAAGCAGTGGTACAATACTCCTCCTTGTATTGCAAGGGAAGTTGCCCAAGATGCCCTAACGCAGGGGTGGCCAACTTCAGTCCTCAAGGGCCACCAACAGGTCAGGTTTTCAGGTTATCCCTGCTTCAGCGAAGGTGGCTCAATCCGTGGCTGATTGACTGAGCCACAGATTGAGCCACCTGTATTGAAGCAGGGATATCCTGAAAACCAGACCTGTTGGTGGCCCTTGAGAACTGGAGTTGGCCACCCCTGTCCTAACCCCTCCACTGCCAGAGAGCAACATCCCATCACTACTACCCTCTGGCATTGATGAGGTTAAAACCTTGAAGCGCTTCTCTTTTCCGCCCGTGTCTAAATTACACTAGTGATTAAAAAATAACAGTAAAGAAACTGGAAAATATATCAGACAAGAGAATCTATTCATATTTACTGAAAATCCCAAAACCACACTTTATTATATCTTCAGAGGCCAACGTATAATCGTTATTAATTTGAGGACATGATAGAGAAAGTACTTGTCATAAAAATACTTCTGGGTATTTCCAAGTCTGTCAAGAAAAGAAAGGTGTATTTGTTCTTGCTTGTCTATAAAATGATTTCCTTTGAATGCACTCCACGTGTGTTTTATTGCTGTAAGATAATCGACCTCTCCGTGCACATGTTAAAGATGGAAAGTCTTTGGGCCATGAGTTTGTCGTGTGTCATGTACCAGGGGTAGTGTCAAAATATGGAGACAGTTGGGTTAAGACTTCTTCATTTAAAATGACCAATTTCAATCGCGAAACGCGTAGGGTCACCTGTTGCAAGCAGAAGGGAATGGACAATATCGGACGGGCGGCTCTTCTGTAGCGGGTGCCACACTTCCCCAAAAGAGAGTGTTAAAGACTCTTTATCTCTTACAAAATGTGAGTCTAGTAATCAATTGCTTTTTTAAATGTTTTTAAATAAATTGAATTACAATACGGGCGTTCTCTGCGCTTTCCTCTCTTTTCGTTTCTTCATTTACTACTTTTCAAAATGAGATATCTTACCAGGAAATGGATTTCATTGAGTAGAGAAGGGATCGAACCCACAGACTGGTGTGTTTAAGACCAACACCTTATCACAGGGGTGCGCAAACTGGGGGTTGCGACATTTTTTTGGGGGGGGCGTGCCAGTTCAGAGGTCCCGCGCTCTTCCCTGAAGCATTTAAATTAAATGCCGGGGAGCGCGTGAGGCCTCTGTAACTGACTTACCTTGGCTTCGGGCAATGTGGCCGTCATGGGGACATGTGACATCACATGACTTCGCGCCGGTTCCTAGGTAAGGGGGGGGGGGCGCGCGAGCACTGGGGCTGAGCAGGCAGGGAGGCGCAGCGCAGAAATTTTGCGCGTCCCTGCCTTATAACAAAGCCATTAGTACCACCCTAACTACACCCATCATTAATTTCTAGTCAGCTGTGGTCCTTGAATGACAGACACACACTCCTAAATTTCAACAGTCTCAGAATGATCCCAATAAAATGAATCCCCATATTTTACTCTTCTGGGTTTTTAGGAGTAAAGTAGGGTGTATACAGTGGCAGATTTCGCTTTCTGCCTGCCATAAACTGGGGGGCGGCCCTCCTCCTCAGCGTATGATGTCACAGCACGCGTTGTCATGACAATGTGCCGCCACGGTGTCACATGGCGCTGCGTTGTCATGGTAATGGGCGGCATGTGTTGCCATGTTGTTATGACAACCCAACGCTACAGGAGAGGACCTGCTAACGGAAAAGGTAAGACACACACCACACACACACACAAAGCAATTGTCTCCCTAAGCAATAGCCTACTCAGCCTAATGGGACATTCGCCCCTGTGTGTATAACACTAGTTTATGAACCCTTGTTAAATTATCACTACCAGTCAGAATCATCTGAGGAGGTGTATCTTATGGTTCAATGGAGATGCCTTAGAAGCTTCGGGGTAGATTCAATATTAAATCAGTATCAGCAGAAACCTCTGATCTTTGTATCGTCCTGTAAATGGGTCTCGGAGAGCAAGCGATAGCACTGGGGGACCCCTGGGTCATCACGTATCAGACTGTAATCTCATTCTCTAAAACTAGAGGGTGGAAGGCTCAGGTGAAGTACTTTCCAAAAGGGTGGTGGATGCACGGAATAACCTCCCAGCAGACATGGTGGAGGCTGGTATAGTAAATGTAGAGTATTGAAATCTACTTGTGATATGATATGAAAAACATGTCAAGATTCAAATTGGGTCTGACATGAGGTGGGAAAGATGGACAGACAAGGTGGGCCCAGTCTTTTTCATCTGTCAGCAGTGTTTATGCATGTAGGTTTCCATGTAACTTATTAAAGAGAGGTCACAAATAAAACAAATAAGCCTCTTTCTGCAAGGTCTAATGCAAGGAAGGCAAACTCCTGTCCTCAAGGGCATCCAACGGGTCAGATTGTCTGGATATCCCTGCTTCAGCACACGTCTGAGCCACCTGTGCTGAAGCAGGGACTGATTTAGCCACCTCTGCTGAAGCAGGGCCTGATTGAGCCTCCTGTGCTGAAGCAGGGATATGCTGAAACCTGACCAGTTGGTGATCCTTGAGGACTGCAGTTGGCCACCCCATGTCTAATGCAAGTGCTTTATTTATCCTAAAATCACACAATCAGCATGTGCAAGGGGCTGAAAGGCACGCCCTTTTAAATATGTGAGTACATTTCTCTGATCATTACAAGAATTCCATGCATTGCAGGCCCCAGTCAGTTAAAGGGTTAATGAGACATACACTTCACTACAGAAGTGAAGTGAGTAATGAAGTTACTTTCCCTCTGAAATATTCTCAGTTTCATCCCTTCTTTGGTCTGAAGCTGCTTTTCATTTCTTGCCTATCTTCTGCTTGGCTTCACCCTGACAAAGCTCTGGCAGGTAATAATGGCTTCTTTCCAATGGCGCCTGCAGCAGGGTCTCTTGTATCTCTTATCTGCATTTTCAATCAGCTGGACCCTTCTTTCAAACTCCCGGCCACATCAAGGGGGCGACCTGGGAGAAAAGACTGAGCAACAAGAATGTTCCCCTTCTGCTATTCTATATTCATTTCAGATCAGCAGAGGCGGCTGTTAAAGGGCACTGCCCCTGTGGAGAGAAACAAGAAAATCTAAACCACTTATCAATGTAATTGGCTTCTTCGGAAAGATCCAGTCATCCTTAAAATGTACATTTTACTTATTACTGTCCTGTGACTTTGTCTTTTTTTTTTTTTTAAATCCAACAAGGCCCTGTGAAATTCTTATCCACGGTTAGGGGCATTAGGAGTGGAACAAGAGGTTCGAAGGGTTAAAAAAGGGAACGGGACAAGGAGAACGCAGATTTCGCGAAAATGTAACCTCCAGACCCAACCGACCTATATACAGACGATTTATATTGTAAAATAATTAAACAAATGTGTGTGTATATATATATATATATATATTTCTAACTAACTAAAAATATATATATATATATATATATATATTTATACACACACACACACACACACACACACTTATTTTTTTATCTTATACTATATTAGTGAAAGCACTGTATGCCTGTCTGGATGTCCTGTGTCCCTATGGGAAATCTCATTGGTCCCTTGGCCCGCCCGCCCCCGCACACCTCTCATTGGCCTGAGGCGGAGTGATGGGCCAAAGGACGGACACACACACACACACACACACACACACACACACACACACACACACACACACACACACACACACACACACACACACACACACACAACACACACACACACACACACACACACACACACACACCCCCACCCTCCTCAACAGCTGGCCACCCTTGACCACCCACCCTCTCACCCCTTCTCCCTTCCCGGCGCTGGCCTGCAACAACAGAGCCACCCCCTATCACCATACGGCCCCTTTGCTACGCCCTCAGCCCACGCGGCACTTTCCGCCGCGGGTCCTCTAAAACGAGCACGCTGCCGGCGGGGAGGGGTGGTTTCGGGGAGCAGAGGGGTCTAGCGGCCAGAAGGGGTCTAGCAGTCAGGTTCCCCGCACGGTAGGCGGAGGTACAGCCACTGGTGTGCCACGTGGTGCTCCCGCAGGGGGAGCACAGGCACTTGCGTGCTCCGAGCGTTAGGCCCGCCCGGTCCTGAGGCAGGAAGTGGAGTGGCCAGCCATGCGGCACCCCCCCCAACAACCACCCTCTATCAGCACACGTACCCCACATCGCCGCCGCCAGACATCAGAAACAGAACACTATCACCACCCCCCTTGCCACCACTCTGCGGGACCTCACAAACAGCCCGCTCACTCCCCCCCTCCCCTCTATTTCTCCCCCCCCCACTCCCTCTCTTCTCCCCCCCCACCCTCTCTCTCCCCCCCCCTCCCCTCTCTCTCTCCCCCCCCCCCCTCCCCTCTCTTTCTCCCCCCCCCCTCCCCTCTCTTTCTCCCCCCCCCCTCCCCTCTCTTTCTCCCCCCCCCCTCCCCTCTCTTTCTCCCCCCCCCCCTCCCCTCTCTTTCTCCCCCCCCCCCTCCCCTCTCTTTCTCCCCCCCCCCCCTCTCTTTCTCCCCCCCCCCTCTCCTTTCTCCCCCCCCCCTCTCTTTCTCCCCCCCCCTCTCTTTCTCCCCCCCCCTCCCCTCTCTTTCTCCCCCCCCTCCCCTCTCTTTCTCCCCCCCCCTCCCTCTCTTTCTCCCCCCCCCTCCCCTCTCTTTCTCCCCCCCCCTCCCCTCTCTTTCTCCCCCCCTCCCCTCTCTTTCTCCCCCCCTCCCCTTCTCCCCCCCTCTCTTTCTCTCCCCCCCCCCCTCTCTTTCCCCCCTCCTCCCCCTCTCTTTCCCCCCTCCTCCCCTCTCTTTCTCCCCCCCCCTCCTCCCCTCTCTTTCTCCCCCCCCCCTCCTCCCCTCTCTTTCTCCCCCCCCCTCCTCCCCTCTCTTTCTCCCCCCCCTCCTCCCCTCTCTCTCTCCTCTCTTTCTCCCCCCCCCCTCCTCCCCTCTCTTTCTCCCCCCCCCCTCCCCTCTCTTTCTCCCCCCCCCTCCTCCCCTCTCTTTCTCCCCCCCCCTCCTCCCCTCTCTTTCTCCCCCCCCTCCCTCTCTTTCTCCCCCCCCCTCCCCTCTCTTTCTCCCCCCCCCCTCCCCTCTTCTTTCTCCCCCCCCTCCCCTCTCTTTCTCCCCCCCCCTCCCTTCTCTTTCTCCCCCCCCCTCCCCTCTCTTTCTCTCCCCCCTCCCCTCTCTTTCTCCCCCCCCCCTCTCCTTTCTCCCCCCTCTCTTTCTCCCCCCCTCTCTTTCTCCCCCCCCCTCCCCTCTCTTTCTCCCCCCCTTCTCCCCCCCCCTCCCTCTCTTTCTCCCCCCCCTCCCTCTCTTCTCCCCCCCCTCCCCTCTCTTTCTCCCCCCCCTCCCCTCTCTTTCTCCCCCCCCCTCCCCTCTCTTTCTCCCCCCCCTCCCCTCTCTTTCTCCCCCCTCCCCTCTCTTTCTCCCCCCTCTCTTTCTCCCCCCCCCTCCCCTCTCTTCTCCCCCCCCCCTCCCCTCTCTTCTCCCCCCCCCTCCCCTCTCTTTCTCCCCCCCCTCCTCCCCTCTCTTTCTCCCCCCCCTCCCCTCTCTTTCTCTCCCCCCTCCCCTCTCTTTCTCTCCCCCCTCCCCTCTCTTTCTCCCCCCCTCTCTTTCTCCCCCCCCCTCCTCCCTCTCTTTCTCCCCCCCCCTCCTCCCCTCTCTTTCTCCCCCCCCTCCTCCCCTCTCTTTCTCCCCCCCTCCTCCCCTCTCTTTCTCCCCCCCCCTCCTCCCCTCTCTTTCTCCCCCCCTCCTCCCCTCTCTTCTCCCCCCTCTCCTCTCTTTCTCCCCCCCTCTCCCTCTCTTTCTCCCCCCCTCTCTTCTCCCATCCCCTCTCTTTCTCCCCCCCCCCTCTCTTTCTCCCCCCTCCCTCCCCTCTCTTTCTCCCCCCCCTCCTCCCTCCCCTCTCTTTCTCCCCCCCCCTCCTCCCCTCTCTTTCTCCCCCCCCTCCTCCCTCCCCTCTCTTTCTCCCCCCCTCCTCCCTCTCTTTCTCCCCCCTCCTCCCCTCTCTTTCTCCCCCCCCTCCTCTCCTCCCCTTCTCCCCCCCCCCCTCCCCTCTTTCTCCCCCCCTCCTCCCCTCTCTTTCTCCCCCCCTCCTCCCCTCTCTTTCTCCCCCCCCCTCCTCCCCTCTCTTTCTCCCCCCCCTCCTCCCCTCTCTTTCTCCCCCCCCCTCCTCCCCTCTCTTCTCCCCCCCCCTCCTCCCCTCTCTTTCTCCCCCCCTCTTTTCTCCCTTCTCCCCCCCCTCTCTTCTCCCCCCCTCTCTTCTCCCCCCCTCTCTTTCTCCCCCCCTCCCCCCCTCTCTTCTCCCCCCCCTCCCCCCCTCTCTTCTCCCCCCCCCTCCCCCCTCTCTTTCTCCCCCCCCTCCCCCCCTCTCTTTCTCCCCCCCCTCCCCCCCTCTCTTCTCCCCCCCCCCCCCCCTCTCTTTCTCCCCCCCTCCCTCTCTTTCTCCCCCCCCTCCCCTCTCTTTCTCCCCCCCCTCCCCCCTCTTCTCCCCCCCTCTTCTCCCCCCCTCCTCTCTTTCTCCCCCCCCCCCCTCCTCTCTTTCTCCCCCCCTCTTCTCCCCCCTCTTTCTCCCCCCCCTCTCTTTCTCCCCTCCCCTCTCTTTCTCCCCTCCCCTCTCTTTCTCCCCCCCTCCCTCTCTTCTCCCCCCCCTCCCCTCTCTTTCTCCCCCCCCCCTCCTCCCCTCTCTTTCCTCCCCCCCCCTCTTCTCTCCCCCCCTCTTTCTCCCCCCCCTCCTCTCCTTTCTCCCCCCCCTCCTCTCTTCTCCCCCCCCTCCCCCCTCTCTTTCTCCCCCCCCCCTCTTCTCCCCCCCCCTCTTTCTCCCCCCCCCTCTCCCCCCCCCCTCTTTCTCCCCCCCCCCTCCCCTCTCTTTCTCCCCCCCCTCTCTTTCTCCCCCCCCCCTCTCTTCTCCCCCCCCTCCCATCTTCCCCCCCCCCCCCTCCCCTCTTCCCCCCCCCTCCCCCTCTCTTTCTCCCCCCCCTCTCTTTCTCCCCCCCCCCTCTTCTCCCCCCCCCCTCTCTTTCTCCCCCCCCTCTCCTCTCTTCTCCCCCCCCTCTCCTCTCTTTCTCCCCCCCTCCCCTCTCTTTCTCCCCCCCCTCCCCTCTCTTTCTCCCCCCCCTCCCCTCTCTTTCTCCCCCCCCCCCTCCCTCTCTTTCTCCCCCCCCTCCCTCTCTTTCTCCCCCCCCTCCCCTCTCTTTTCCCCCCCCTCCCCTCACTTTTCCCCCCCCTCCCCTCTCTTTCCCCCCCCCTCCCCTCTCTTTTCCCCCCCCCTCCCCTCTCTTTTCCCCCCCCCTCCCCTCTCTTTCCCCCCCCCTCCCCTCTCTTTCCCCCCCCTCCCCTCTCTTTCCCCCCCTCCCCTCTCTTTCTCCCCCCCCCTCCCCTCTCTTTCTCCCCCCCCCTCCCTCTCTTTCTCCCCCCCCCCCCTCTCTTTCTCCCCCCCCTCCCCTCTCTTTCTCCCCCCCTCCCCTCTCTTCTCCCCCCCTCCCCTCTCTTCTCCCCCCCTCCCTCTCTTTCTCCCCCCCTCCCCTCTCTTTCTCCCCCCTCCCTCTCTTTCTCCCCCCCCTCCCCTCTCTTTCTCCCCCCCCTCCCCTCTCTTTCTCCCCCCCCTCCCCTCTCTTTCTCCCCCCCCTCCCCTCTCTTTCTCCCCCCCCTCCCTCTCTTTCTCCCCCCCCTCCCTCTCTTCTCCCCCCCCCCTCCCCTCTCTTTCTCCCCCCCCCCTCCCCTCTCTTTCTCCCCCCCCTCCCTCTCTTTCTCCCCCCCCCTCCCCTCTCTTCTCCCCCCCCTCCCTCTCTTTCTCCCCCCCCCTCCCCTCTCTTTCCCCCCCCCCTCTCTTTCCCCCCCCTCTCTTTCCCCCCCCTCCTCTCTTTCCCCCCCCCTCTCCTCTCTTTCTCCCCCCCCCCTCCCCTCTCTTTCTCCCCCCCCCCTCCCCTCTCTTTCTCCCCCCCCCCTCCCCTCTCTTTCTCCCCCCCCCCTCCCCTCCTCTCTTCTCCCCCCCCCCTCCCCTCTCTTTCTCCCCCCCTCTCTTTCTCCCCCCCCCTCTCTTTCTCCCCCCCCCCCCTCTCTTTCTACCCCCCCTCTCTTTCTACCCCCCCTCCCTCTCTTTCTCCCCCCCCCTCCCTCTCTTTCTCCCACCCCTCCCCTCTCTTCTCTCCCACCCCTCCCCTCTCTTTCTCTCCCACCCCTCCCTCTCTTTCTCTCCCCCCCTCCCCTCTCTTTCTCTCCCCCCCTCCCTTCTCTCTCTCCCCCCTCCCCTCTCTTTCTCCCCCCTCTCCCTCTCTTCTCTTCCCCCTCTTTTCCCCCCACACCAACCCACCTCTTTTCCCCCCACACCAACCCACCTCTTTTCCCCCCACACCAACCCACCTCTTTTCCCCCCCACACCAACCCACCTCTTTTCCCCGCACACCAACCCACCTCTTTTCCCCCCACACCAACCCACCTCTTTTCCCCCCACACCAACCCACCTCTTTTCCCCCCACACCAACCCACCTCTTTTCCCCCCACACCAACCCACCTCTTTTCCCCCCACACCAACCCACCTCTTTTCCCCCCACACCAACCCACCTCTTCCTCCCCCACACCAACCCACCTCTTCCTCCCCACACCACCCCACCTCTCCCCCCCCCCACACCACCCCACCTCTTCCCCCCCCCCCCCACACCACCCCACCTCTTTCCCACACTACACCACCTCTTTCCCACACCACACCACCCCACCTCTTCTCCCCCCCACACCACCCCACCTCACAATTTTTGAACAACAACTACATCGTATCATTTCACACATTTACATCCCGGGCAACGCCGGGTATATCAGCTAGTAATATATAAATATATACAAACATAAGAGGTAAACCAGGGCTTCAATTTCCTCTCCCCGTTTCCCTGTTTCCCTTAAACTGTTGTTTTAAAGATTATGGGTTAGAGCCCCAGGCGTGCGTTACATTTTTAGCGTTAGGCTGTCGCCATTGTACGTATTATTATCCATAATATGTCTCCCGAAAGGTCCATAGCATTATGATGTTCTCACATTTAACGGAAAAACAGCGGATCAATAGATTTTCACGTACGTCTTCCTCCACTCATATGCAGATCACATGGTAATGAGCAGTTTAGCTAACAACGGGGATCCTCGGACCGCGGTTAATGTTAGCGCATGGGAATACCGCGGCCATGTTTAAGACCTTCCAAAAGCTGGCGTTACATCCAGACCCTGATTATCAGTGTGTTATTTCTACAAATACAACATGAGTGTAGGACTTAACCCTTTCATTCTATGTGTAATACTAACATATATACATACATATATATATATACATATATATATACATATATATATATATATATATAATCAAAAAAAAAAAAAAAAAAAAAAAATAGATGATACCGTTCTGTGGCTAACGAAATGCTTTTATTTGTGCGAGCTTTCGAGATACACTGATCTCTTCTTCCGGCGATGTTACCGAAGAAGAGATCAGTGTATCTCGAAAGCTCGCACAAATAAAAGCATTTCGTTAGCCACAGAACGGTATCATCTATTTTTTTTTTTTTTTTTTTTTTTTTGATTATTGAAGCTCGGCTAACACGGTACTGATACCTCTACATATATATATATATATATATATATATATATATATATATATATATATATATATATATATATATATATATATATATATATATATATATATATAGTGGAACATATTAATGGCTGAAGCACATCAACCGATGCATCTAAAATGGTATTTTTGTTTCCATTGGCATAAACTACACTATGTTTCTTTTTTGTAATGATTAAAGGGAATATAATATTGAGGGTATTACGTTTTAAGTCGCCTATCCGAGCGGGAGATTTAAAAGTGCTCCTGTGCTGAGGGACTGCGAGTTGCCGGAGAAGCAGAGAGCAGGACTTTTGAGCGAGGAATTTGAACGTTCTCAGCCTGCGCATTGCAGCAGAGAGGTGTGGACGGTCCCAAATCGTGGAAGCAAACCCCGGGTAAGCCTTGGAAGTGCAGCCTGGCACCTACGGACAGTAGCTAGGATTCCCCCCATGTGCCCTCTTTTGGTTAGTATAAGCTTGTTTGTAATTTTGTGCTCCGGTCAGAATATTTACTCTTTATTGAACTGCTTTTTCCTGTCTTGTGCCCTGGCCCAGGTGGGAAGTTCTGATCTTTGGTCACAATCATATCATCAATTACATTCACATTTGGATAGATTTGGTTTGGCAAAACAGGCATTCCTCAACATGTCTCTTTATGTATATAACATCTGAGCATACAATATATAGAGACCCTGATCCACTAACTGTTGCTAAACTTTAGAAGGCCTTTACTCCCCTGCACATGAGCTGAAGCATGCTACCGTTTGTCTCTCTTTGGTGGAGCAGTAACGTTTAGAGGGACCTCTCATTTTCAAGCATGTCCCGGGCACTAAGTTACGTTAAGTGCTTTAAAAGTGACTATTTCTAACATGTTTGGAATGGCTAACATCAGAAATCTGGAATGCATTTAGACAGGAAGAAGATTTGAGGGTCACAGCTCAATAGATAAAGCAATGGGGTGATCGTTAGCAGAAGGGAGAGCAACCAGATTCTCCAGTGAACCTTAAGACTAGAAGCAGATTGCTGATGGTGAATCATAGGAGATAAGTGCTGCGTACAGCGAGTGGTTAGATACCTTTCATAAGAAGATTAATCAGGTTTTACTGAAACTCTGTTGATTAAACTAGTGTTCTTGTGATTAGTGAGCAGTTATCTGGCCCTCAAATAGCAAAGGATTACTTTATACTGATTGATCCCTTACTGCAATGTGCAAGGCATGGCCTTTAGCAGTGGTGCGCAAACTCCTGGCGCCTGCAACCCCTTTACCTGCTGCTTCCTCGGTTGCGCCCCCCCCCCCTTCGCCTCTAATGATGCGTCAAATGACACGGCGGGGTCATGTGACGTCACGTTACGTGACCCGCGGTGTCATTTGGCGTCACATCTCCATGGTAACGGGCGTCAATTGACGCCGCATTGCCATGGAGATGCGAGGATAAGAAGCCGGTAAGTACATTTCCAGAGGCCTCGCGCTCTTATAATTGTGCTGTCTTCATATCCAGTCATTAGGAGTAATATACTGTAAGTAGCCATTTGTGTTCATTTAGCATTGTATATACACACACACACACTATTAATTTAAATGGGAGTTAGGGCATGCTAACGTGTAGCACTGTTTAATAAATATGAACCATAGTGAACAAGACAAAAAAGGCAGAACTAGGATTATGTCTCATTTGACATTTTTGAACAAATATTTCCAAAACAACGTTCTAATATGATCTACAACAGGGGTGCGCAAACTTGGGGGTGGGGGGCGTGAGATTTTCCAGGGTGGAAGTGGCGGTTACAGAGGTCCTGCGCTCCCCCCCCAAGGCATTTAAATGAAATGCCGGGGGACCGCGTGAGGCCTCTGTAACTTCTCCTACCTTTTCTTCGGTGATGCGTCGCCAGGTAAACCGGTGTCACGGGACATCGCGTTGACATGGCAACGGGATGTCACATGACCCCGCGGCGTCATTTGACGTCTGAGCAAGAGCTGGGGGGTGAGGGAGGGCGAGGGTCGCGAGCAAGCAGGGGAAGCAGGGGGAAAACTTTGCGCACCCCTGATACAAAATACTTATACTTGGCTGATTTTCAGTGGTCATCAAGTTTGAACCCATCACAATCTATCACTGCCATTGGTTAAGGTTTGTCTTTTGTGGGACTGACCTTGTAACCCGGTCACAGCCCCTCTGGCAAAAAGGAGGTTAAATACAAGAGGTTAGATTCTATGTATAGGTTTGCTTGTATATCTTTATTTGTACAGTGCCCTCCATGTACTTAGTGCTTTACAGCAGTAATACACGGGATATAATAGGAGACATAATAGAAATAAGCGCTTGATCCATAAAAGCAGACTTTAGGAAAAGGAGTTCCTGCCACAAAGAGTTTACAATCTAAGGGGTAGATCCTCAGGTCGCTAATTTTTTTACGTATCCATAACACGTCTCCCCAAAGGTGCAACGATGCCCAGGCATTTTCCTTAAAAAGAACTCGTCCATAAATTTTAACGGGGCTTAGGTTTATGCATATGAAAATCATATGGCAATGAGCAGTTTTAACAACGGAGGTCCTCAGACCTCCTTTAATGTTAGCGCATGGGAATAAGACTACAGCAAGGCCCCACTTCTCGGCGCTCTGCTTTTCGGCGATCCACTGATACAGCGGTACCGAGAAGGGGGCCGCCATGTCAGCGCATGCGTAGAACGGGGAAGTCCGAGGTCACGCATGCGCAGAACGGGGAAGTCCGAGGTCACGCATGCGCAGAACGGGCGGTTGCCAAGGTATGCGAAAAACGAAGGTTGCACGTGCTGAATGGAGGTTGGGCATGCGCAGAAGGGGGGAATTGCCGGTTTGCGCATGCGCACATGGCAAAAACCGCCGGTTCCGCTTTTCCGGCGATTTTCACTTTGCAGCGGGCCCTTAGAACGGAACCCGCCGCATTCCCAGGGACCTCCTGTACCATATTTAGCACGTTCCAAAAGCTGCCCTTAGTCAAATCCAGATCCTGATTATCATTGAGTTACTTCTTGGAACAGCCTAAAAGTAAAGTAATGAGTACATTACAAAAGGTTATGTGTCATACAAAGATATGTATATGATGGATCGTAAACAATTTCTTCAAAGTGCAGGTCTCCTCTAAGACCTGATGAAAGGTCCATCTGGGACCTGAAACGTTGTCTTTCCACTGTTCTTGTTTGTCACATTAAATGGAGAATTACATTATGAACTTGTGAGTAGAGATGTACTTTGTATCTCTGTCTTAGAGGAGACCTGTACTTTGAAGAAATTGCTCATCTATTCTCCTCGCCTAAATCGGTTTCCCCGGTACTTTGGAATTGTACTATGATGGATCATATAAGTTGAATTAGCTCATCCCTCCCCACCTTTTTAAACTTGGGAGGTTTTCTCATTTTGCTGTATGGACAGGACCAATTATGGTTGTTCCCCCTCATACAGAGGTAAAAGGGAAGGTTCACAGTTTAGTGTTAGGACCTGCATATTTGGTTATGCCTTGACGTTGGCATGCAGGCTTATGATGGTTTGGCCAAAGGGTTTAACTAAATGACCGAGAAAATATTATTATTGAAGTATTTAACTTTATAGTTATTTCCAAATTGGATGTAGCATTGGGCTCCCCTGTCTTGTTTGGATCATATAAATGTCTGAAACACATCAAACTATATTATGTTTTTTAGTGATTGAACTGCGTATGTGAACTAATATGTTATATAATGTAATGTAATAATGACTGTATAAAGTATGGGTGTACAATAATGTATATCCATACATACCTCAAAAGTACGAACTAATATTTAATTTATATCAACGTGCAATTAAAATAAATGAACTTTGGGCATCTTAGCATCTATGAAATTCGGTTTATTGCTCAGATATCTGAAGAGCAGAAGAAATAAACCAATTTGAGCCGTGGAGAGTTTAAATAAACCGCTTATATTCACCTGCCCAAATAGTGTTGCGTTTGTCACCCCCCATTAATAAAGAAGCATTAAGAAGGACCTACTCTTGGGCACGGGGATTGAGATGGAACAGCGATTGCGTAAATGCTATATTTGTAATGGAGCTGGCCATAGCGTTTTGGAAACAATGCCATCTTTTTTTTTGAACACAGTCAGGGAAATCGTCACACAGCCTGGATCATAATGGCTGCAATACTTTACTAACATCAAAGAGCTGGAAGAGACAATTTGTATCCACTTGGCAGCTTGTACAGGGATTATAATACAGTGAATGGGACCCCAGCCGCCCGAACTTATCCAAGCTAACTTACATCTCTTACACCAAGAGCGGCCAACTCCAGTCCTCAAGGGCCACCAACAGGTTAGGTTTTAAGGATATCCCTGCTTCAGCACAGGTTGTGCAGTCGTTGACTGAGCCACTGATTGAGCCACCGGTGCTGAAGCAGGGATATCCTTGAGGACTGGAGGTGGGTAAGCCCTGTCCCTACACCATTTTAACGGTTGTTTTATTAATTAAAGCTGTGGCACAACCTCATGCCAAGATGCATGGCAGTGACATGTTGAAAGAGGGCAGTCCCACGTAGCTGGGCAAAAATGTTTCTCAAACAACCTCTAAGTGGAATTGGCTTCCTTAGAAAGATTTAAAGGAATAATCTCTTTTTTTAAATGGTTATGACGCCGGGGATGAACTGCGTTACTTTCAGCTGCGGGGACCCCCTGCTTCCCGAGATGCTTACCTCCATAGGGGGTGATGTTACGTCCTGGTTCTTAAATCCACAGCGGCACGCAGGCCAATGGGAAGTCGCAATGGATGACGTTGCGGCTTCCTAGTGGCCCGCATGCCACGGGAAATGTAAACCTCCATTTTGTTTCCCCGGCAGTGCATGGTACTGAGGGCACCTTCAGAGGTATGTATCTGAGGAACCAGAGGTTAATCTCTAGGGACCCGCAGCTTCCTACATGGGGGGGGGGGGGAGGTAACTAAGAGGAACCCCATCTTTAAAGTAATTGATTTGCTTGTCCGTGGTTTTTTTGTGTAAATACTGAATATGTTTTGTTTTTCTCTGGAAACGCTGGATTCAATCATCAGCTACTTATGTTTATCTGTTAGACTAATGATGGCATCATGATTACTTTGCAAACAAAGAACAAAACAACCAGAATACCATGCCTGTGGCTTCAAGGACTTCCAAACAGTGTTATCCCCAAGAGACATCAAGTAAAACACCCTCAAAGCATTTAATTACCATACAGATGATTACTACCTAAATATTACTTGTGTGATGCTTTAGGAAATGCCAGTCCGCTACATATAACCCAACATACCACTGTCCTTGGTTCACTTTCACTTACAGATACACTTACCATAGAACCCTCCTCCTGTCTCTAAGTTAGATTGTAAGCTCTTTGGGGCAGGGTCACCTTTTCCTATTGTTTTATGTCTGAAGCGCTTATTCCCATTGTGTTATAATATTATGTCGCATTATTACTGCTGGATGGTGCTATATAAATAAAGACAGACATACATACATGGGAAGAGGGGCTACTCTTTTCAGAGGTTACATTTGGGATACACCTCCCCCACCCCCCAACAAAAATCAGACATCTCCACATCCCTTCAAATCATTTTGAAGTTATTTGCAGTTGTTATTTGGAGAGACGAAACCCGGGAGGGATGTGATCTCCTCCAGTAGCTTTTGCCTGATGCCTCTGTTTGTTCAACAAATGGTCGGACTCTCTCCCAGCCTCCTTTCCCTTTAAAGGGTCTCTGATAAGGGTAAAGATGGAGGAAATGCTTGATTGACAAAAACTTCCATATACAGGCCACGGTGAAAATGAAATCATTCCTTATTTCCAAGCAAACAAAACCAGCAAAATCCTTGCTTTTAGGATGGTAACATTTAAAAACATTTTTTACTGCTACAAGGAATTGTATCTTTAGATGTGTGTTAGTCGTACACTGGCCCTTCCCATTTAGGCCTGAATAGGTAACACGTAAACGGCCAACGCGATCAATTATACAACAGCTATCAATCTGCGGCTTATACCCAAGGGAGGAATAAGGTCGTAGCACATCTAGAAGTTGCAGTATCAAGGTTCCGATGTAAAACTCACTCCCCGAGTAGTCGGGCTGCACTGACCCGTATGGGTCCAGAAAAAAGCTTTAACAACATGTCGTTGATAAATAGACACTGCCCCCCTCCTCCCCCCAAAAGCCTAATATTTTCATTGGTGTTAAAATTCTGGGCAGAACGCTGCTCTTTTGTAACCGTATTCCGCATTTAAAACCTACCACTTACCCTCTCCCTGCTCAGACAAACTGAACTCCCTCCTTGTGAGACCTCTTAATTCATGATCTGTGAACAGATGCAAATGGCTTTATGATGGCTGTTTGCATATGTTCCCTGTCTGAGAAACTACATTTATGCAGCTTAAAGCAGCAGAACAGGTAGCACTGCACAATTTTAATATTTTTAAAAAATTATTATTATTACAGGGTTGAAGCAGGGGGTCTCCGGAGCATAACTGCGTTAATTTCAGCTTCGGGGGCCCCCTGCTTCATGAAGAGTCATAGGGGGCACTGCTTCCTGAGGAGGCATAGTGGGCGCCGGTAGCTGCAGCTAGGGAACTGTGTGCCTAACGAAATGGCGGTGTTTAAATGTCCCGCGTCACGCGGCCAATGGGAAGCCGCAACGTCATCCCTTGCGTCTTTCTATTGGTTTGGAAGTACAGAAATACTGGTACCTCTGGTTTGGAAGTAGAAAAGAACTGATACCCCAGGATTGGAAGTAGAAAAGTACTGGTACCCCAGGCTTGGAAGTACAAACATACTGGTATCCCAGGTTTGGAAGTACAAAAGCACTGGTACCCAAGGTTTGTAAGTACAAAAGTACTGGTACCCCAGGTTTGGAAGTAAAAAAAAGTATTGGTACCCCAGGTTTGGAAGTACAAAAGTATTGGTACCCCAGGTTTGGAAGTACAAAAGTACTGGTACCCCAGGTTTGGAAGTACAAAAGTAGTGCTACACCATACACTTCAACTGCTTTCTTTTGCTTGTATGAAATGCCAGGATTTTTGTGGCCTATTTGATATGCTTCAGATGTTGCGGAGATGTGCAAAGCTGCTGCCCGAGTTTGCGAACCAAGCAAAATCTCCCTTCTGGCGTCTCATAGAAAATAGTCAGATTCTCCAAGCATTTAAATTTAGTTTATTATGCCAACTCCCACCCAAACCCTGAAATAGGCATTTCCCTCTCTCTACCACTCTCTGACCCTCTCGCCCCTTTCTCTCCTTCCCTCTCTCTCTCTCCCCCTCTTTCCATCCCTCCCTATTTCTCCATCTCTCTTTCCTTGTCTCTCTCTCTCTAGCAAAATGAATGTAAGTTAGCATAATAAAGGAACGCTTAGCGCCGGACTCTGACTGAGCTGCGACTCATTGGCGAAAACAGCAAAGTGACAGTGGAAATGTGTGATTTCTGCAACACTTTTAACCCTTTCGACTTTTTAAAACCGCACCCATCTCCCTTCCGGAGTCCCGAACACCCACATACTTACTCTATGTGATTAGAAAGTGCTTCCCACTGCAGACAGATTCCCAATTGGTCAAGCCCTCTCCTGGCAGGGGCGATGGGATTTAAGAAAGGAATTCATAAAGAATTGTATTAACCCTTTCCACCGCCCTTCCACTATTGGACGGTGAGATCGAAATTGAGCCAATAATTTGTTTCCTATGCATGTTCTGTAAATAGTGTCAGCTGGAAATACAAATGCACCTGCGTGGAAAGGATGCGCGCTCCGGGGAGACGCCAGGCGAGCAGAAGTCTGCAGTACAGGGAAACGTTTACCCGGCTCATATACAAAGGCATTAGCGTTCAGCATTGCTCACCTTATATGGCAGTCTCAATGCCGGTACGGTGCAGTTTTCTCATTCTCCCATTGCTTCTGCCAGCCGCTGGCAACTGTCTGTGTTATGTGTCTATCTGGCCTCTTCAATATCAGAGGGGCCTGGAACACTTTGCTTACTGGCGGCCAGTGTTATGCCCCAAAAATTACAGGCTATTAGAGGTGAAAACCCTTAAGCTGGCGGATGGTATCATCAGGGTTGTGACGCTGTCCGCCAACACATTGAATGAACGGTATCCAGCGAACACGTGCTCATGATTACATCTACAGGATGGTTTCACCTGTGTGCAGCAGCAACAACTCCAAGGCCCATCCCTGTTTAATATGCCGTGACGACACTTTCTCCATGCTGGAGAAGATTTCAGCCTCATTCAAATGACTGGGGCTAAAGTCTTCCCCAGCATGAGGAAGATGGATTCGTAGCATCTCGGATAATAATAATAATAAAGGCCTAAAACAGATATAACTACACATTGTAGACTCTATTTAATCCCTGGAACCCCCTTTTTCGAGGCTCAGTATCTCAGTTACGGGAAATGGCACAAAGCTGCTGAAAACGAGGTTCAAGAGTGGGAATAAAAACACTTAAAGGACTTTGAAAATAAAGTATATATGTGAGTTGAGCTGCGTGCATTTCCGTTTTAAGAGAATGTACGTGCAATATTTCCCTTTTTCAGATATTTCCTCAGGTAGGAGCACAGGTTTAATAATCAGCGCGTCTCCAACATCAAATGATGTCGTAGGTAATTAGGTCCTAGTTCATTGGCAATTTGAAACATTTCATTTAAAATGTTGCCAGATGCTTCTTTTCATGCGGGGAGGCCAGTGAGTTTGGCTACTGCACAGAAACTGATCATAAATATGATGAGCCAGCTGGGAAACCAAACCCATGCTGGCCTTATGGGGATGGGGCTTCCCAAGCATTGAATTCCCATAGCAGGCCTGATGAGGTATCTGAGGAGCACTTAGGCTCTGGCCTCAGTGCCTGCGCTGCACGCGCGCCTGCGAGGCCGGCGGCGCGTGCAGCCGAATTCCCCGGTCTGCAGGGGGAAGGGTGCGTGACGGGGGCACGGCCGTGCCGTCACCCGGCATGTTCGCCCTCATTGGTTGAACCGCCGGGGGGCGTGGCCTAATTCTCTTGAGAGCAGGAGTTTGTCGGCGCAGCACGGCAGCCCCCCTCGCAGCGGGCCCCGGCCCCATTGTGGGGCGGCTCTTGTCCCTGCCGCATCCGCCACAGCGGGCGCTGCAGTAGCCAGCGGGGACCTGGCCTAAGACTGGTGTAGTATGAGATTCAAAGTAATCCAATCTTAACTCTCTCAGACCGGTTTTTTTTTACATTGGGTAACTCCCACTTTTTATATAGCAAATAAAAATATCACTTGTGAGCACAGTCACATGTCTCAGGCAGCTCTGCAACCCTGTCTTTCCCCTTTATCTCTTAGCATACAGTGCTTCCGCTGCAGCCAGGGATTCTGGGAAATGACATGGAAATGAGCACACTTTTTATATACACACAAATATATTTACAAATTGCCTTATTCTCCACTGTACTCCATGGTGAGATTCCCCAGTCGTTTTCTATTTGGGGCAAAATATTTCTGAAAAGTAATATTTCCGGATCCTCTTAAATAGCCCTGCTGATTTTCTTTGTTTTAACTTAAAGTGTATTGGATTATTCACCAAAAGAAAATGGGAAATAAACAAGTTATAGGGACAACAAACTCGAGGAGTAATTAACAATTTTTGTTTAAAATGATGATGAATAAGTAATAGTATATACACACACACACACACACACACACATCAACGTAGCACATTGTAGGTAAGTGCCCCAAAAAAGTGTATTAATACATAAATACAACATTTTGGTCCCTAAAGTGAGCCCTTCATAATTTATGGCCGAAACGTTGGATTTGTGATAATACATGTTTTGTTTTTTTTGCCACATAGATATGCGTCTTCCTTCCGCTGGATCCATGGATTTGAGTAAGGTATTCGTTTATATGAGCACTTGCCAATTTATGCCGATAATGTACTGTGTGTGTGTGTGTGTGTATATATATATATACACACACACATACATACATACATACACACACACACACGCAATAAACAAGGCACTCACAGATCTTAAAAAGTAAAGAAAGAAAATGCAAAATATCAATGTTTTGGTTCTATCAAGAACCTTTTCTATACTGTTGTACACCTTGATAAACAACCCAATCATCAGTAAACACCTTATAACTTTATGAGGACCTGTGAGTGCACATTGCATCTGTAACGGATTTTCTGGCCTAGCCTGACCCACCCAATCTTACATTGGCCCCTGTGGTCTAACCAGTCCCCATTACAGTGTAGTGTCTGGTGGTGCACCTGTTGGCAACAGGACTCCTGAGTCTCCCGCATGATGTTGTGTGGGGAATGCCAACCCAGACAGGTAGCTGAGGTAGTGTGCATGAGTCCTACCTATATCAAGTGCAGCGCCTCCACCTCATCAGGATCTCTGCATCCGCAAGGAGATGGTTCTGATGAGGAACTCCTTCTTGGTGATGCCTTCCCCTGCTGAGTAATTCCAGACTCACACGGTGAAGTGTCTTTATTCAAGGTCATCTTTATTGGCATGGTGGTATGGGCCAGCTGCCCCTCACAGCTATCAGCTTAGCCGCTCATTCCTTTGCTGCACTCCATCTGGAAAGTTCCTCCTTCTCCTAATGGAGTTGCTTTCCACCTCTCCCCTTAAGGAGATTCAACAGCTTCTCTGTCTCTCTGCTCAGAGCTGCACAGACTCACAGCTAGCATGAGACTACTGCAACACTGTTGCAGACCTTCACGTGCCTCTCACTGAACAGAGGCAGCATAACACAGGAAACTGAACCACTAACTTTAGGCAGTGCTGTGTCTTATATCACCTCAGGAACAGGCACATCTCTGATGTCACTAAGGGTGGACACCAAGCATTTTGTCACTTCCTTTGGGACATATGACACCTCACCAGGGTTTGAGGGCAAACCTCCATGATGACTACTGGCAATCCTGCATACTTACCAGGTTTACTGCCAGCATGAGAAAGAGATATGTACACCAATTTTACACATGGCTACATTCTCCCCCTGGTGGAACCCAACGGCCCGGCTGGGATCTAAATTTGCGGAACCTTCCTTCAGGTAGCACTGCAAAACACAACAATACACATTACAGTACATATCTTCATCATACATAATAACAGATACATCCTAACGTAGATGTATAACAACCAGGATTACTCCCTGATGGAGTATCCATTACTGGTACTACCATACCCTCTTAAGGTGGCCTGCGCACAGCATGGTCCACTGGGTTTAGAGCAGCAATGCTGTAACACTCTGGGTGACATACTGGACACCCACAAACAGCCCATAACTCTGGCCTGGATGCTAGTGGACTGAGAGGATCATGCCCATACATTTCCTTCAGGCATCTCCTGGAGATGTAAGCTATCCTTTCTGCTGTCTCAGTATACCAATTTTCATCTGATACTTCACGATCCCAATTTTCTATGGAACTATCAGTATCCCAATTCTCCTCGTCTGATCCTTCCTCATCATCAGAACTATATCCTCATCAGTGGAATCCATCTCAAACTCAATTTCTCCCTCCCTTGGATGGTGAAAATAAAGTAATAGCTTTTGGCGATCCCTCGCAACCCTTGCCGACACCGGAGGTACATAGGGGGTTCCCCGGGCAATAGGCACAATATGAGCAACATTACCCAAATCCCCAGAAGACATTCCTGTGGACCCTGTGGACCTAGAATTGGACCCAAGGCGCTTAGGCCTACATTTTATATTAGCATTGCAATCAGTATTACTCGTACAAGATGACTCTTTTCTCCTATGCATTTCCCACCCTGCTCCCTCATCGGATGTAAAGCAATCACCCCAGTCCAGGTTCTCCCCAGTCCGTTCATCAGCGCTGCCCTGTGACTCCCCAGACCACCCTTGGCTCAATCGGGACCCCGAGGGAGATGTGACAGGGGCTTTAACTATGGCCGGGGGTTGGACATAGGGAAATACTGCCGGCATACACGGGGCTACGACCCGCAGCTTCTCGCTACCTTGCCCGGTACCATCGGACTGGCCTTCCGGTTCACCCGTGTCCTTGTTCCATCTGGTTCCGCTGTGCCCACAGGAAGTTATGTCATGGATCTCGCGGGACTCGCCGCCGCCATCTTGCGTTGGGCTCCCAACCGGAACCTCTTCCTCCAGAACGACATCCACCGCCGGAAGTGATGGTTCTGCTCTCCGCTCCGTTTGGGCCTGGCATGGCCTCTCCTCTGCAACTGTCTTTATCGGAGCTAGGTATGCACAAGGGCTGTTCTTACCACTCCGCTGGTTGGGCGTGGACCGGCCGTCGCCGCTGGACCCGCCGGTCCCCGAACGGGAAGAGCTCTGCCTCTCGACCTTCCGCTCCACTGGCGACACTCGACTCCTCTCACCGCTACTCCCGGTAAGTGGTACCTTCCTCCCGTCCCCTTCACAGGATATCACCACGGGCCGGATCATGGCCCCAGACGACTCTCTGGGATCCTCATCGGAGGGATCCGCCGGTTGCTTGCTCGGGGTCACCGATCGTGGTGATCGCCGTTTGGCCTCCCGGTCGGTATACTGACCGATCGCTTTCCTCTCTTCGTTCTCGGGCAGGACGATACATTCCGATCCCTATTCTCCGGGATCCGTGCCTTCCCGCCACAGTGCACCGGGAAGTTCGGCTGTCAGCATAGCCGTCTTCCCCGCGGGTTCAATAGTTTGAATTGGCACAAATGTGGGCATAGGCCACAGGTACTGCGTACCACACTGTGGACAGTGCGCCGCTGTACCCACGGTGCCGCCTGGTATTCGGCATTGTAGGCAGAGGCCCACTACAGTCTCTGTGCCCGCCACACGGATTACCAGTACGCCTCCTGGTACCGAGCATGGCTGAGTGGTCACCATGCCCATTACTTCTTGTGGTTGGGCCATCCTCTTTGTGGGAGTCACTCGCAGCAACGGTTTGCTCTGTAAGCTGGCTCCGCGCGACTGACAAGCAGGGGTTGATTTGTCAGCCACTCCTTTGTTCAGCTCCACCCTCATCTGGCATAGCTGGAACCCGCCCCCACTAGTAGCAATTATGGGCGGGTCCCACAACGGGATAGGATGTCCTTTAATTGAGGCCGCGCCTTTCACAGTCCTGGAGGGCGTGGCTTCAGGTTTCGCGCCAACACCCGAGCACCGCTCCTTATTTGGCGCCAATTCCGGCCAACTTCTCGCAGCCTCTTTGCTTGCACAATTCTTGTCTTCTTCTCCGCAGGCAGCACTGTTTGCAGGAACTACTTTCTGTAACAGCACCGCCGGCTCACCAGCTCCTTGCTCCGCTGGATCCATGCCCACGGGGCATGATTGGAAACCACTCCCCCTGGTTGAGATTAGGGGGAGGTCCCATAGGTTTATCAGGTGACCCAGCACTGGGGCTGAATTAGTCACTATCCATGAGGGCACGGCTGCAGCTTTCGCGCCATACCCCCCATCAGGGTGGGGTTTTCCCGTTGGCGCCACTCCTGGCCAAGTCTCTGCAACTTTTGCAATTGCAGTTTTCTCCTCAGCAAGCCCACGCGGTCTCCCAGGGAAGTGGGAGCCGCTATCTTGGTTAGCATTCTGTATAGCGCTCACCGGCTGGCAAGCAGATTCTTCTTTTTCACCACACATTACAACAATGTCTTCAACACTGTCCTCCAGGGTAGTACCCTGAGGTCCTAGGCAGGACCAAAACGGTGCGGCCACAGCCTTAGCACCACTCCACAGCAGGCTCGTGAAAGTCATTTCCGTAGCCTGCTCTTCACCCGCACACACGCCATGTGCGCTCCCTTTATTATCCTCTGTCCGCCATCTTGGACCTTCCGCACCGTGCGGATCCTCCATTCTTGCAGTCGCCATAGATGTATTGTATTTACTGTGATTGTACATGGAGCTCCTCTCTGCGGGGCAGCTACCACACCGGCACAATAATGATTTCCCTGATGCACCACCTTGTGTACCTAATGTAGGCTGGACTCGTGTTTGCACTACCTCAGGCTAGGCTCACTCTCTCAGTGAAAAAGGTGAACAGAGTATAGGTGCGCAACTACAATACTTTAAGTGACGTGATAAGTGTGATATATAATAAATGGGTGACCTTAATTATAAAATGAATGGGTGACCTTAATTATAAAATGAAATGTATGGAGCGTCTGCAGCTGTAAATGGTTGAACTAGAACATCACTACTCTTAAAAGAGAGACAAGGTACTGCTGAGATGAGCGTCACTCTCTCAGTGTCTGCTGTATCTCCTTCCTCCCAGTCTGTGCTCCCTTCGGTAAGTGGTCTGGAATAGGCTAGAGTACTCTGGCTCTTCCATGCAGTACTTGGGCGTCTACCTACTGTTGGCTAGCCTAGCGCAGACCCTCTCCAGGATTCCTGACCACGTTAACAGGCTATACCTTTAGGCATCCTACCAACTAGCACTACCTCAAGATGACTAGGACAGCTATAGCCCGGCTCCAAACCCAAAACTTCTTTCAGGCCCCTAGTTCGTCCCTGCGAACTGATAAACTCCATCAGCCCCCTGACTACCCCTAGGTTCGTCCCGACACAGCACAAAGTGGCAGCAGACACTCTCCCTGTTTCCCAGTGTGCCTAGCAAAAGCCTGTCCTGTTGACAGGTATCTCAGCAGTGCCTCCAAATGTAACGGATTTTCTGGCCTAGCCTGACCCACCCAATCTTACATTGGCCCCTGTGGTCTAACCAGTCCCCATTACAGTGTAGTGTCTGGTGGTGCACCTGTTGGCAACAGGACTCCTGAGTCTCCCGCATGATGTTGTGTGGGGAATGCCAACCCAGACAGGTAGCTGAGGTAGTGTGCATGAGTCCTACCTATATCCAGTGCAGCGCCTCCACCTCATCAGGATCTCTGCGTCCGCAAGGGGATGGTTCTGATGAGGAACTCCTTCTTGGTGATGCCTTCCCCTGCTGAGTAATTCCAGACTCACACAGTGAAGTGTCTTTATTCAAGGTCATCTTTATTGGCATGGTGGTATGGGCCAGCTGCCCCTCACAGCTATCAGCTTAGCCGCTCATTCCTTTGCTGCACTCCATCTGGAAAGTTCCTCCTTCGCCTAATGGAGTTGCTTTCCACCTCTCCCCTTAAGGAGATTCAACAGCTTCTCTGTCTCTCTGCTCAGAGCTGCACAGACTCACAGCTAGCATGAGACTACTGCAACACTGTTGCAGACCTTCACGTGCCTCTCACTGAACAGAGGCAGCATAACACAGGAAACTGAACCACTAACTTTAGGCAGTGCTGTGTCTTATATCACCTCAGGAACAGGCACATCTCTGATGTCACTAAGGGTGGACACCAAGCATGTTGTCACTTCCTTTGGGACATATGACACCTCACCAGGGTTTGAGGGCAAACCTCCATGATGACTACTGGCAATCCTGCATACTTACCAGGTTTACTGCCAGCATGAGAAAGAGATATGTACACCAATTTTACACATGGCTACACATCCTTCTGTTTATATACCTTAAAACTACATTGGCGAACCCAGGCAGCTGATACAAGATCACAGTGAGTGCCCTTGACTTGTTATTTCCCAGAATCCCTTGCTGCAGTCGAAGTACTGTATGCTAGGTGATAATGGTGAAAGGCAGGGTTGCAGACCTGTCTAAGGGCATATATATAATTAAAAAAAACAGAGGAGGCATAGACTGGAGAAATGCGACAATGGGAGATCTGCTTTATCTCACTTAATTTTTCTGGTCTCACTCTCTCTTCCTTCTCACTTCTGCTAGGTAATTAAGGAATAGAAGTGAATTATAAGGGCCTCTGAGGTAAAGTAAGGGAATTGTAAGTAGGGGGGAATGCGATCCCGTCTCAGGGCTGGAGCCCAATAAGACAAATATCTGTTGATTTTCTGTGAGCCGCAATCACAGCCACTTTGGGATTGTAAAGTAAACGTTTCTGATTCCCTCTCCTGAATATAAACCTTCTCTCAGCCGGCAATATAAAGATATATATATATAAAAAAAAAAAAGAGTTGCTGCCGTATATGTATGTGTATCTTTATTTATATAGCGCCATCCTGGTACCTCTTCTTTCTACCCCCTTTGTATCTAAAGCCCTCTCCCGCCTTAAACCTTTTTCACTGACTGCCCCACACCTCTGGAATGCCCTTCCCCTCAGCACCCGACTTGCACCCTCTCTATCCACTTTTAAGACCCACCTTAAGACCCACCTTAAGACACACTTGCATAAAGAAGCATATGAATACCACTGTGGATATTCTGAACACATGATACATAAAGCTTGGCCCCCTGCAGACGCACTTACCAGAACGGGCTCCTACTGTCGCTGTACGTTCTCCCTACCTACCAATTAGACTGTAAGCTCCTCAGGGCAGGGACTCCTCTTCCTTAATGTTACTTTTATGTCTGAAGCACTTATTCCCATGACCTGTTATTTATATCATCTGTTAATTATTTGATTACCACGTGTATTACTACTGTGAAGCGCTATGTACATTAATGGCGCTATATAAATAAAGACATACAATACAATACATAGCGCTTTAGAATACATGTGACACAATATTATAACACAATGGGAATAAGCGCTTCAGACATAAAATAGGAAAAGGTGTCCCTGCCCCGAAGAGCTTACAATCTAACTGTGTGATTTTGTTTTTGCAGGAACTTAGGTTTTTTTTAAACTATGGGGAAAAGCTCAACATAAACAGGAAACGTTTGCAAAATTTTGGGGGTTTTTTCCGTTAGTGAACCCATCCTGTTTAAAAAAAATAAATAATAATAATTAATTGAAAAAGATCTCGGATCAGATTTCATTGGGATTGGAAAATGAACACACACAATCTTAGCGAGCTCAAAACTCAGACCCACAATATTATATATTTGTTTGTGTCAACTGAAGTGCCAATGGCAAAGAGGCCGCAAGTCTACTACAATAAAAGAAGAGGCCCCAGCGCACGTCCAACAGGACAAATTATTCCGTACATTACTACGGGTTTTTTCTATAGTTTTTCTTCATAAGTATGGGTCATTCAGTTACATCCGTTGGCCAAAGCATTTCAAGCCTGCAAACACTTCACAGTAAGCCCATCTCAGCAGGTCCTACACTACCAATGTTATTGGAAAATTAATCTTAAGTTCGACTCCAACTTCCGAACGGACTTCGAATTTTGAACCCACCTTTCCTCAACCCAGAGCCTAAAGATTCGAACTATTGAAGACCATTTGATGGTTAGAACGGGTCCCGCAGTTACAGAGGTCGTGTGCTCTTCCCCTTATAACCCTCCCTGCCCTGCACCGCAATATTACCAGCCGACCCCGACTGTACAACACCACAACGTTTATATGTTATCTATGGACAGGCTGGAATTGCATGGAAATCCTCAATATTTGTATACACTGCAGCATCCAAACGCATTCTGCCCCTCTCCCCCCCCTCCCCCCCATCCTCACCTTCTTTCTGATAGGGCGGATACTTTTACTGTGATGTAAAGTGGTCATTATCTCAAGACCAGCAGCCAGCTCCTATTTTAAAATCAAACGGCTAGACAGACAAAGCAAAACACTCAGGCTCCTCCCGTGACCGTAACCAGTTTATGCGCAATCCTCGCTCAGAAGATCCTCTCACAATCATGGAAAATATATTCGTAGCCCACTGGAACTCATCTGTTAAACAACCGCTGATTCATTCTGTGGTAAGCAACTCTCCCAAATCCTTCCCAAACACAGGACAGCTGCTTCGCTTTACCCGGCTCAACGTGTGAAAGCTCACGTCTTTGGGAGGAGATGAGAGGGAAATAACACTATGTTATTTAAATCATACCTAAACCTAGATTTTGCCTTTTGCTTTTGCCCTGTTTCAGCATCTGGGTGGGAGCAATGCTAGCTTTAGACATGATCTAAATAACGTTATTATTTGGCGTTAAAGAGGCAATCCAAGTGGGTGATTTTTTTTGTGTGCAAATTTTTAACAAGATTGAAGCAGGGGGGGGGGTATCTGGAGCTGAACCTCATTTATTTCAGCTTCGGGGACCCCCGGCTTCCCGAGGTACAGACCTATGAATGGGGTGCCGGTAACCGCTCCGTTTTGACTAGCGGGGATCATGTAACGGCCGTTTTTTCAAAGCTCCCGCGTCTGGCGGGCCAATAGGAAGCCGTGACATAACCCGGTGCGGCTTCCGATTGGCCCACGTGATGCAGGGGCTTTAAAAAGCAGAGAGATACCGGCACCCACTACGGAGGTAAGTATCTTTGGAAGCAGGGGGTTCCCCGGAGCTGAAATGAAGGGGGTTCAACTCCAGAAACCCCCCCTGCTTCAAACCTGTTCCTTAAAAAAAGATTTGCAAAAGAAATTCCTGCTTGGTTTGCTCCTTTAACATTAACAGAGCTTTGTGAGCAGGGAATTTTGATGCTAGTGGCTCACTTGCATATCATCTTTCCGAAGGTCCTTACTTTATACTGTTCTGCTTATAACATGACGTTAACATAAGTTGACGTTGCTTTCTTTAGGGGAATACAGCATTACCATCAACCTTCCCGGGAGTGAGCTTTACCTTAAAAGGCCTTATGGAGCTTGGTGAGTCGGGGTCTCTGTCTGCTCAAAGTTAGTGGTAAGAGTCCTGAAGAAGAACAGATTCAATGTAGGTTGTGATACCTTTCAGCCAACTAACAATAGAAATCTTCATAAGTGAAACAGAATGTGGAGAACTTTTGCCAAACCTCATCTTGCATAACACCAGGGGCGGCCAACCCCAGTCCTCAAGGGCCACCAACGGGTCAGGTTTGTAGGATATCCCTGCTTCAGCACAGGTGGCTCAATCAGTGGCTCAGTCTTCGACTAGGCCACTGATTGAGCCACCTGTGCTGAAGCAAGGATATCCTGAAAACCTGACCTGTTGGTGGCCCTTGAGGACTGGAGTTGACCATCCCTGTATCCCCCAACACTTGGTTTGCAATGGGTCACAGGACGCTCTGCCAGTGATGGGGGTAATTGAATCACCCCCTATTGTGATAGAAACCCCCAGAAGTCAACTTCACCACCAAATGTTCCTAACTCACTCGTGTTTGTGTAAGGCAAAGACATTACTCATGCCTGCTATTAGGACATTTAATTGCTTGTAATTTGTCACTGTTTAGCTATTTAGGGCTGGGGCATGTCAACAGCAGGGAGAGAAGATAAGCCCACATAGATAAGACTTAAGCAAATGGCACCCCAGGGTAGCCACAATGTATCATAACCTGTTTAACCCTAACGCGGCATGAAAAGCATTGTAATGTAATGCGTTACAGGCCGTGCTGGCGCTGAGAGAGTTAAGCCACTGTGAGAATGTAAGTGTGTTTATATGTTTGTGTAGTAGAGGGATGTGTGTGTGTGTTTACATGGATGTCCTGCTGGGGGTTTTGCAATTAACTAAATGGCTGCCCTGGACTTTAAACATAAGTGCCTGGAACTGTTTATAAAGCTGCATTCCCGCTAACAAACATATGTCATACATCCCTTCTGTGTGACTTCTTCCCAGCTTATTACCAATTAGTCTGGTTGTCTAATACTATGTTTAAACTCCATGGAAAGGCTGCAAACCCCGAAATGAATCTGCCGAAAGGAATTTTACGCTTCTATGTACTTCAATTGTAAGCTCATCAGGGCAGGGACTCCTTTTTCATAATGTTACTTTTACGTCTGAAGCGCTTATTCCCACTATATGTTATATTATTATGTCTTGTGTATTACTGCTGTGACGCGCTATTTATATGGATGGCGCTAAGGGCAAGGCGGCTGCCTCTGAGCCTCCGGGGGCCCCCGCGCTTCCTCCTCTTCCTCCTGTCAGCGCCGGGATCCAACTTTCACCCGAGCGAAAGGGGGAGCTAGAGAAGGGAGTGTGGGGCCTCCCCTCCTCCAGATTCCCCCCCACCGGGCGGAAGATGAAACCCGGCGCCAACAGGAAGAGGGAAGGAGGGAGCGTGGGGCCTCCGGACCGGCAGAGAGGTAGGTGTGCGTGTGTCCTCTTACCTTCTCCGCAGTGGGCTGCCTCCTGCAGTGCAATGTTGCCATGGCAATGTGACATCGCGGCATTATATTACATCGCCATGGCAACGTGACAGCACACGACGCTGTGACGCCGCGTTGCTATGGCAATGTGACGTCCCATGACGCCACAACGCTGCCGGAGGAGGGCTGCTCGTGTAGGTAAATCCCTCTTTTCTTTTTTACACGGGAGGGCCCCGCAAAAAGCCTAAGCCGGCCCGTTAAATGGATTTTTCTGGCATCCTTTTACCTGCCATGACATCTGCTTCATCTCTCTCCTCACACCCCACGATTAAGAGAAGTTGGAAATGTAACCCACAGAAATACTGGGTTCTAATGTATCAGTTTACATTGCATATTAATAATGTTTGTCACCGATAATTCCACAGCTCAACGTGTACGTTGGATTTGCAAAACGGCAAAAGTACTCGGCCGTATAACAACTAATATAAGATTTGAAACGGTTGTTTTATGATTGTGATGCACTGCTGCCTGCTGCATCTAATGCACTTTAAACCGCATCACCGGTATTTAACAGACAAGCAATACAATAACAATTTGGCAACGAATGGGTTAAAACTTCAGTCCACCTTCCAGAATAAACGAAGAGATCAATGGCGTCGCACAGCGCAAAATACTACCAGACTGGACAGCAGGTAACTAGTAAAAAAAAAAACTTTATTGGCACATAAAAAACGAGAGTGAAAAACATCCCAACGCGTTTCGCACTTGCCGCGGCGCTTTGTCACTTTCCAAAATAGATTGTTGTTGCAATACACTGAAAGCACTATGCCATGGCCAGATTTAACATTTTAGATTGTAAGCTCTTCAGATCAGTGACGTCTACCCTGCAATGTTGACTTCCCCGCATATTGTCTCGTATATTTTCTCGTTACAACGCTGCATGCACGCCGGCCTCTATAGAAATGAAAGCCCAATAGCAGTTTTATTAGTAACAATATCAGAGAATATACAATAGCTGCTGCTTCCACCATCTAAAGGCTCACAGGAAAGAAGGCATCAATCTTTCCTAATAAGCAGTGATCGATTCTAAATAATAATCCACATTTTGGTGTCTCAAGCACAAGGCAATAAAGTGACTTGTCGAAGGTCAGGGGGGCGTATATGGATTGTCTCGGCCACTGCAAAAGCAGTTACAGTGAAGCTACAAAATGACGGAACTGGACAACACAAACCGGACCTGAGCTCGCAATGTGTTGGGGCAGGGAAAGGGATGTCTCTAAAAGGTTAAGATGAAGAAGAATGTCAAAATATAATTTGTATATCATTTCCCAAAACAAAAATGACAGATGTTTTTCACAAGAGAAGTATGGGTCGGAGATGGTAAAAGGAAATTAAAGGCAGATTGTACGTCAGTTTTTGTATTGATGGGACTGAGGCTTTAAAGCCGTTATTCCCAACGGGGGGGTGGAGGGGGTTCGGGAACCCCTAGGGATTAGTGAGGTATCTTCCAGTGGTTCAACAAAAAACATATGTAATGGCAGATTCCAGGCAGGGGTAGTTGGTTCCTGAGCCCGTGTAGCGTCTGCGCACTTAGTATGGCCCCACACCACACCTTAGCGTGGGTAGTATAGCTGTTAATATAATAAAATAGAGGCGCTTCCAAAGTTGCTCCCCACCATGTTTGTATCCGCAGCTGCAATGCATTGTGGGACGTGACTTTGGACGCTCCTGCAGTGCTTGACAGCTGAGGTCAGTTTGAGGCCTTATTAAGCGTGTGTTCCCCCCACAAGCTCAGCACCCTGTACTGCCCAGGATCAGTCAAATTGTTTTGTTAGCGTCTGATGAGTAGGCAATAAGATTTATTAATTAGGGGGTCCCAGAACAAACATTTTCTAGCAGGGGGGTGCACAATGTAAACAAGGTTGGGAATCGCTGCTTTAGGGCATTGTTCTGTCGGTAGGAATTCTCCCTGTCAACTAGTTTTGTGAAAGGAAGGGAGGGTTATAACACAAATCTATCCAGCACTTTCCATTCTTCTGGGAATCGCAAACACACATCTTGTCTGCATTAATTTCTTGGCAGAGATTCATGCTGTTAGCTCTGACATTGTTTTCCATCCCTGTGTGCAACAAACTGATCTGAATTATCCACATCTTGGTCTCCGAAACCCATTTACGTCACGTTTCCCCCCCCGCCCCCAAAGGGAACTATTTATCAGTATCACTTGCTGGGGTCGCCGTAAGAGAGAAGGGGTAATTGTAGCTCGCAGGGCTGAGTTTGGGTTAGACTATAGATACTTTATCATGTTTTCTCAGCACAGATACAATGAATTCCTTCGGTGCCGGAGCAGTCCGCAGCACGGAAAGACTAAAGGAGATTTAGGACGGGTGGGGTATAAATTCTGTTCGCCTAGCATCATTATTGAGTTTCCAAGGGGCCAGGAATGCATTAGAGCAGTTAACATAGAGATGTGTAAATGTCTTCAAGTGTGAGAGAAACGAGATATCTGAGAAATAAGCATATTTGCATATTTAAATTAGCTTATTTTCTCATTATCTACATTGTTCTCTCCCTCTCTCCTCCCCCTCCCCTCCTACCTTTCTTCCCTCTCTCTCCCCTTTCCCCACCGCCCCCTTCCTCCACCCCCACCCCCCTTTCCATCCTTCTCTTCCCCTCCCCTGTCCCTTCCCCTCCTCGCCACTTTCTCCCCCTCCCCCCTGTTCATCCTCCTTCCCTCTCCTCCTTTCTTCCCTCTCCCTCCGCCAATCCTCCCCCCCTTTCCTCTTCCCCCCTCACCCATTCCTCTTCCCCCCCCTCCCCCTTTCCTCTTCCCCCCCACCCCAAACCACCCCCAAACCCCCCACCCCCAAACCACAAACCCCCCCCCAACCACAACCCTTCCCCCCACCCCCTTCCTCTTTCCCCCCCTCCCCCTTTCCTCTTCCCCCCCCCCCCCTTTCCACTTCCCCCCCCCCCATTCCTCTTCCCCCCCACCCCCAAACCACACCCCCCCCTCCCCCTTCCACAACCCCCCCACCCCCAAACCTCTCCCCCCCCACCCCCCTTCCACAACCCCCCCACCCCAAACCACTTCCCCCCCCTCCCCCAAACCACTTCCCCCCCACCCCCTTTCCACTTCCCCCCCCCCCCCTCCCAACCCCCCCCCCTCCCCCAAACCTCAACCCCCCCTCCCCCCTCAACACCCCCCCCCCTCCCCAAACACAACCCCCCCCCCTCCCCCAACCACTTCTCCCCCCCCTCCCCTTCCAACACCCCCCCCCACCCCAACCTCATCTCCCCCCCCACCCCCCTTCCTCTTCACCCCCCCCACCCCCATTCCTCATCACCCCCCCCACCCCAAACACTCCCCCCCCCACCCCCTTTCCTCTTCACCCCCCCCCACCCCCCTTACCTCTCACCCCCCCCCTCCCCCTTTCCTCTTCTCCCCCCCCTCCCCCCTTTCCTCTTCTCCCCCCCCCTCCCCCTTTCCTCTTCTCCCCCCCCTCCCCCTTTCCTCTACTCCCCCCCTCCCCCTTTCCTCTTCTCCCCCCCCCCCCCTTTCCTCTCCCCCCCCCTCCCCCTTTCCTCTTCTCCCCCCCCTCCCCCTTTCCTCTTCTCCCCCCCCTCCCCCTTTCCTCTTCTCCCCCCCCTCCCCCTTTCCTCTTCTCCCCCCCCCTCCCCCTTTCCTCTTCTCCCCCCCCCTCCCCCTTTCCTCTTCCCCCCCCCCTCCCCCTTTCCTCTTCCCCCCCCCCCTCCCCCTTTCCTCTTCCCCCCCCCTCCCCCTTTCCTCTTCCCCCCCCTCCCCTTTCCTCTTCCCCCCCCCTCCCCCTTTCCTCTTCCCCCCCTCCCCCTTTCCTCTTCCCCCCCCCCTCCCCCTTTCCTCTTCCCCCCCCCCTTTCCTCTTCCCCCCCCCCTTTCCTCTTCCCCCCCCTCCCCCTTTCCTCTTCCCCCCCCCTCCCCCTTTTCCTCTTCCCCCCCCTCCCCCTTTCCTCTTCCCCCCCCTCCCCCTTTCCTCTTCCCCCCCCCTTTCCTCTTCCCCCCCCTCCCCCTTTCCTCTTCCCCCCCTCCCCCTTTCCTCTTCCCCCCCCCTTTCCTCTTCCCCCCCCCTCCCCCTTTCCTCTTCCCCCCCCTCCCCCTTTCCTCTTCCCCCCCCTCCCCCTTTCCTCTTCCCCCCCTCCCCCTTTCCTCTTCCCCCCCCTCCCCCTTTCCTCTTCCCCCCCCTCCCCCTTTCCTCTTCCCCCCCTCCCCCTTTCCTCTTCCCCCCCTCCCCCTTTCCTCTTCCCCCCCCCCCCCTTTCCTCTTCCCCCCCTCCCCCTTTCCTCTTCCCCCCCTCCCCCTTTCCTCTTCCCCCCCCTCCCCCTTTCCTCTTCCCCCCCCTCCCCCTTTCCTCTTCCCCCCCTCCCCCTTTCCTCTTCCCCCCCCTCCCCCTTTCCTCTTCCCCCCCCCTCCCCCTTTCCTCTTCCCCCCCCTCCCCCTTTCCTCTTCCCCCCCCTCCCCCTTTCCTCTTCCCCCCCCTCCCCCTTTCCTCTTCCCCCCCTCCCCCTTTCCTCTTCCCCCCCTCCCCCTTTCCTCTTCCCCCCCCTCCCCCTTTCCTCTTCCCCCCCTCCCCCTTTCCTCTTCCCCCCCCTCCCCCTTTCCTCTTCCCCCCCCTCCCCCTTTCCTCTTCCCCCCCCTCCCCCTTTCCTCTTCCCCCCCTCCCCCTTTCCTCTTCCCCCCCCCTCCCCCTTTCCTCTTCCCCCCCCCCTCCCCCTTTCCTCTCCCCCCCCTCCCCCTTTCCTCTTCCCCCCCTCCCCCTTTCCTCTTCCCCTCCTTTCCCCCCCTTTCCTCTTCCCCTCTTTCCTCCCCCTCCTCCCCCTCCTTCCCCTTCCTCTCTCCTCTTATTCCTCCCCCTTCCCCCCTCCTTCTTCCTCCCTCCCAGGTGCAGCATTCTCAACGGTGTAAAGAGTGAGAGGTGACACTGATGGTTTTTTTATACTTAAAATTGTTATTAAGTTTTTCCAACAGTTGTGGGGAGGGGGGTACAAAAATCAAAAGCAGGTGGGGGGGGGGGGGAATGGTGCAACATTCCTGACTAGCACATATTACATTATAAAAATACACAATGATTGACCAATGGCAAAAATAAGTAAATATATACATACATACATATACAGGCATACCCCGCATTAACGTATGCAATGGGACCGGAGCATGTAGGTAAAGTGAAAATGTGAAGCACTACCTTTTCCCCACTTATCGATGCATGTACTGTACTGCAATCATCATATACGTCCATAACTGATGTAAATAACGCATTTGTAACAGGCTCTATAGTCTCCCCGCTTGCGCACAGCTTTGGTGCAGGTAGGGAGTCGGTATTGCTGTTCAGGACGTGCTGACAGACGCATACGTGAGCTGCTGTTTGCCTATTGGACGATATGTCCTTACTCGCGAGTGTACTTAAAGTGAGTGTCCTTAAACCGGGGTATGCCTTGTACTTCAAAATCATACCCCTCTGTATCCCTCTTTATGGGAGGGTGTCCTTGGGTGTTTAGAGTCTCATAAATCAGCCATGGCTGCCATACTTTCTGAAATTTTGAGCATGAGTTTCTCAGAATCCCAGTAAGCCTTTCCATTTTAAGAGAGTACCTGATTCTTGTTTTTATCTGGTTAAGAATCGGCAAGTTCTGGCTCATCCACGCCGCTGCTGTGGCACAGCGTGCTGCTGTCATTATATGGCGAATATGTTTGTTTTCGTATCCGTCCATGTTCTCCTGATGTTTGTTTAAAAGACATACCCATGGGTCAAGAGTCAAGTCAAAACCCAGAACTCTCTGCGTCAGTCTATGTAACATCTTCCAGATCTCCGCCACTCCGGGACACAGCCACCACATATGAATAAACGGGGCGTTCTGGCCACAGCCCTTGGGACACATAGGGAACGATCCTGGGTACATCTTGGCCAGACGCTTCGGAGTTAGATACCACCTATATAAGAATACTTTGTAAGCATTTTCTTTGATCTGTGTACATCAGCGGTGCGCAAACTGTGGGGCGCGACCCCCAGGGGGGGCGCGACACTGCCGACGGGGGGCGCGGGGTTTACAGAGGCCCCGCGCGCTTCCCGAAGGCACTTAAATTAAGTGCCGGGGGAGCTGCAGGGCCTCTGTAAACCTAACTTACCGTGGCTCCAGCGGCTTCCTCCCTGCGTCACCATGGCAACGCGGCGTCAAAATGACGCTGCGAGGTCATGTGACGTCACGTTGCTATGGCAACGTGACGTCATTACGCCGGAGCGCGGGTAAGTTGGGGTTGGGGGGGGGCGCGGGAGTGAGGAGACAGCCGGCAGGGGGGCGCAGGGAAAAAAGTTTGCGCCCCCCCTGGTGTACATATAGAGTTTGTGGCCACTGCTTCAAATATTCCCGGTACCAGAATTTGGTTTAGGTCTCTTTCCCACTGTGCTATAAAAGGGAATTCTATTTCAGAGAAGGGAGAAAGATTGAGGAATATATGATTGAAGTCGACCCCCTTTGAATTGTCTCAAAAAAAGTCAAGGGTGGAGCAAGGTCTCCACCTTGAACAAAACCCTGGATCTGAAGGTACCTGAAAGTCCGTCTCCAGTTCCACCCATCTCTTACCTCCTATATCAGAGTGCCAGGCTAATATCTGGCTAAATTGAGCTGCTTTATAATAAGAGAGTAGGCACGGTACAGCCAGACCTCCTTTCAGTCTGGATTGGCTGAGAATGGTTCTGGCCACTCGAGGGCTCTTATTGTTCCATATAAAAGGACTTTATGTGGGACTGTAAACCTTGAATTTCCCGTAGCGGGACCGGGATGGGGAGAGTGAGCAACAAATATAAAATTCTAGGGAGGAGATTCATCTTGATTGAGTTAATTCTGCCAATCCAGGAAATATTATCTTTGGACCAATTTACCAGGTCATTCCTTAGAGCCCTGGGA